>NC_028637.1:18957400-18982436 GCF_001406875.1 Solanum pennellii | reverse complement strand
ATATTAAACTGCCCAAAATTAAATTATAGATATGTCACAATCATAAATAATTTTCCCCAAATATTAAAGTAGGAGATACTATTAATAATTCAAATACAACTTACTGCAAATTAGTTTCGTTAGTAAGCGAAATTATTGGTGACTACTCTTTTATATGAATAAATATTTAATTTAATGTACATGATCTTTCCAAGCAGTAAAGTATCAATATTACTTAATTTTGTCTTTATTTATTAAAAAACAAAATAGTACTAATACTTGTAAGGAACAATTTTTGAGAAAACAAGGAAAACAAAAACCTTTTCAAAAACCCAATAAAGAAAATTACCTGATTTATTATTATTATTTTTTTTTTAAAAATAGGGGAACCAAAACTTTTGGGCCTTTTTTTTGGGGGGGGGGGGGGTCTTATATCCTCTTAAGCAACAAAAAAAACTTCATTAAAAAAATTTCGTACAATTTTTTTCTATCCTTTAAATAACAGTTGATAACATCATATATGTTAGGAACAAAATCATCTACCCCTCTCTTTTTGTTTTTCGAATAAGATTTTCATTATAAATTGTTTCTTTTTTTTTGAAAATTTATGAAAGAAATAAAATAAATCTTAAATTCACGGGGCTCAGACAACATATTTGATTCAAAATGAAAAGAAACAATAGTGAGTTCTAATTTGCAATCAATATATGTTCTCCTATGCTTTTTAACAAGTGAGTAACATGTATTCTCTTAATTTATTTTAAGACTCTTATTACTATAACAAATTTGATTATTAGGGATAAATGATTTCGTCACTTATAATTCATATTTCGTCATAAAAAAAAATTACGGCAGTCAGTCGTCACTAAATGTAGATCGCTAAATGTATTTAAAGATGAATTAATGCTTTGTCGCTATAAAATTTATATTAACTACTGAAACAAAAAATCGTCCCCAAATGCATAACGTTTGTGACAAATTTGTTTGTCATAAGAACTTTTTTTTTGTAGTTGATAATATAGTTTTATAACTAAAAAAGTTATTAACAGTAACGAAACTACATCATCACTAATTATTTTGTTCAATCAGTGACGATACCAATTGTCTCAAGTGTTATGTACTTTGTAGTTGAAGAAATATAATTTCGTCACTAATGAACATCTTAGATAAAAAAAATATTTCTTCCTTAAATTTACAAATTAGTGACGAATTTATTATTATAAAAAAGTTAATAATTTTGTAGTTAAATCTATCATCTTGTTAACAACAAAAATTACTTTTTCTGACAACATAGAATTGCAACAATAAATTGTTATGATTAATGACAAATATTTTTGTCACTACATGCAGTCAACTTATGACAAACTAATTTATTTTGTGATGAAAATTTCCCTTGAAAATTTTAATTAATCGTTGCTAAAGTTAATATTTGGAGATAATTTTGTCACCAATTACAAATATTTATTATTTCATGTTGAGATTAATTTTTAAATTAAAATTACAGAAATTAATAACATACCAAATAATGATAAAACATTCATGATCAAACAATTAAGAACGAAATACTAAGGTAGTAATATTTAATTAGATGCCTCTTCAACAAAAACAAAAAATGTCCAATAAGAAGAAAATCTAATAGAAAAATATAGGGATAATGCACAAGTATTTCTTAACCTATGTCCGAAATCTCAGAGACACACTTATATTATACTAAGGTCCTATTACCCCCTGAAATTATTTTATTAATAATTTTTTACCCCTTTTAGGCCTACGTGGCACTACCTTGTGGGCACAACACTGGTTGACTTTTTTTTTCAAGGTAGTGCCACGTAGGCTGAAAAGGGGTAGAAAATTACTTATAAGATAAGTTCAGAAGGGTAATAGGACCTTAATATAGTATAAGTGTGTCGCTGAGATTTCGGACATAGATTGAGGAGATACTTGTGCATTTTCCCAAAAATATATTAAATATGACTTCTAAGTATAGGTGCAAGGACTTCTGTACTACTTTCTCTACCTCGTCTCATGCCACCCCAACCTTCATCACTCAACCTCCAAAGAAATGGTATGATCATTAACATATGAAAATAATCAGGTGTAACGACCTGATTCTGTCATTATGAAAAAGTCAATGAAGAAAGAATTGGGGTCAGAAAAATTTTTAGGATAGTAATTTGAAATTTTCAAACTATTCCAGATTTGGATTCAATCGGAAACATTAAGGTGTAGGTAAATATAGTAATGAATGAGAGATCTAATTGACAATTTTATTACATGAGTGATAGCTAAAACGATAAGGAATTCGTACCACTTTACAGAATCGAATTCCGGGCGAGTAGAACTCCCGAAAATGATCTTTTCATGAATGAATACATTCTGTCTCCGTTGGGGCTGCTGACGTGGGATTCTGGACGTTGGAGTGGCGTATCTATAGCAGGATAGGTCTGTTGTAGCAGGTCAAACGCGACTTAAAGTCGCTAATAAATCCATAAATGACCATATTTGATATTTTTTGACTTTTAGGGCTAAAAATGCGACCCCAGACGAGTTCTTGTTAGTTTTTCACCATTCTTGAGGCTAAATGTAAGATTTTAACACCCCGAATCTATTTTTTCGATCTGTAGAACCTATTATCTTGGTTTATAATCTATGGGGAAGGGTTTTGATATGAAAATTATGGTGGAAAAAGCCCTGATTTGGGTATTAGGATTTTGGTTTGGTCTAGGGTTATTGGATTTGTTATAATCTGAATAATTAGACTGTCGATTGTTGATCCTTGCGTATATTAATTGTTGTAGATCTAGAACAAGCGAAAAGAATCTGGAAAGGGAAGATTCAAGTGCCCTAGGAGATTGAAGCTTGTATTTGAGGTAGGTGATGGTTGTGATTTCATGTTGGTGAGATATATGTTTGTATTGCTTCGTTATAATGCACATATATATGTATGCGAATGTCGCATTATTGATCACCCTAATTGTAATAGAGGATAATTGAATAATTGCATGTCATGAATCACCTCATGTTATATGGTCTTGATGACGTACTTTTGATTGTGATTGTGGTGTGTGATTGGGGACCGGATTGCCACGTTTCAGCAAGCTCACTTGGATCGTGTTGCCACGTTCGGGCACAACTATTGGATCGACTTACCATGTTCCGACACAACTATTGGATCGGGTTGCCACGTTCTGGTACAATTATGGGATCGGTTGTCACATTCCGACATAATTATGGGATCAAATTGTCACGTTCCGGCAAGCTAACAGTTTGGGTTTGTGTTTCATGAGAGGACCATTGAGTTGGGCTCCGTGAGAGGACCAGTGAATTGTGATGATTATGTTCATATCTAATGATGATTGATATTGAAAACTATTTGTTACTCTAAAATGATTTAAAGGTATATTGTGAGAATGGTGAATCTGTTCGTTGATATGAATGATGATGATATATTGTATATATTTGGTGTAGGCATGTTTTATATTGTTGTGGTCACTTATATATGTTTCAGCTATTTGGGATAGCTGCGTGATACTACCGGTACACTGCGATTGTGTAGTGATACTGAACTTGCTCTTATTTTTGTTGAGTACAGGACATTTTCCGGCGGTTATTGACAGACCTCGTTTAGAAGATCAATGACCATTTCGAATTCAAGGGTGAGCTAGTTCTTCCGAGCTGCCTTGAGTTCTCTTTTGCTTATGCTCACTCTTTTCAGACTCGGGCTATTCGTTAAAGTGATGTTTAGTTTTGGGGTTGTACTCCTTGTTTTTAGACTTGTCGTTAGTAGAGTGTTGGTACAATGACTTTCAGATTTTAGGGGTTGTATTTCCACATTCATGTTAATTCATTTGTTTAGTTCCTTAATAAATAATGTAGTTTATTTAAGACTGCTTTTGTATCTTAAAATGCCTAGTTTTTCGTTAAGTTGCTTGGTTGAGTTGTAGTAATGATTCTCCCACTAAAGGGTTATTGTGGATGTAAATAACGACGGTTTGAGTCGTGACATAAGGTTCTCTATATTATTGTCTTCGCCACTTCCTTACTTCTATCATACAAAACTTCTCGTTGATAATTTTCTGGCATACGAGCAATCTCACAAAAGAGAAATCAATGACTATCCATGCAACTATTTTGTACAGGTTTTTCAGCTAGATACATCTATCGATTTGTCACAATTAAGTAGTAAATTTAAGCACAATACCTTTATAGTAAATATGACTTTCCTAAATTGATTCAGTGGTTCCTTCTGCCAATTAAGTCAATAACGGTCATAAGTTTCTATGCAAAATTTAGTGCTCAAGAAAAATTTCTAGAAACCACTTATGATAGTCCAACACTCTCGAAACCCCTAATAAGGTTGGCTACAGAAGATAAAATAGGAAGTTCATCCTCACGTGAACTCAAGTCATCACCATGACATGCTTCTATTACATTGCAATTTTTCTAAAGTAAGTTCAAACTCAATAATAATAATAATAATACACTTAGAGCCTGTTTGGCTCAGCTTAAAAGCTGGTCAAACTGACTTAAAAGCTGATTTTTGACTTATTTAGCTGTTTGGCAATACTCAAAATAACTTATTTTAAGTTAAAAAAAACTTATTTTAAGCCAAAAGTCAAAAGCTGGGGTAGAGGTGCTTTTTTTTTTTTAGCTTATAAGCTGTTTTAAGTTGACCACATTTTTATCTTTTTGCCTTTAATATTTTTATACAATCTCCGAATTACAACATAACCCTAACATCTCTTTCTTCCATTTTTCCCTTTTCACGTTTGACATAGCAACTTCAGCACTTTTATCCAAACACATAACTGCTTATTTTAAAAATAAGTTTCAGCACTTTCAAAAGTACTTTTTTAAAGCTGCTTTTATTAAGTCCATCCAAACGGGCCCTTAATGTCTTGTAGCATGTAATGGAATATTACAACCTATCAAATAAAATTTCAGTAGGACATTAGTAAACATTCAGTAGGCTTCTTCATATGATCAGACAGCAATTCGTAGGCATGCTTTTCTAAGGCACAAAAATACAACTCAATAATTTCAGTAGCACATAAGGATCCTCTCACCCTTTAGAGAATCCCTATAGAGATCGTGGGTTTTTAATACCTGTGTTTATTAGTAATACTATAACTATTAGTTTATTTATTAAGGATCTCCATTAAGTAAAATTATGTTTTCCGAAATTTTATTTTCTTTTGAAAGATTGAAATAAACACTTTCCTAAAATGTGACTATTTTTTTTTTTTATAGATTTCAAACATCTTAAAAAATAAACCTAATATTTAATTTAGATCTAAAAAAATATTTAAGAAATAAGAAATAGTGTAAAATACATATTTGTATTGAACACACTTTTTTGGGCTATCTTTTGAATATATAATAAAATATTTAAATATGCATTTATTTATAAACATACATATTTATATAATTATTTCTAAATGGTATCCACTCAAATGATACATTTTATAATTGCATAATTTAAGAAAATTGTTGAATGAATTTTTAATTGTTACAAAATATCAAATTTGTTGGTTTTAATTTTTCTCCTCACTAGTTAACAAATGAACTCTGTCTATTTCTTGTGAAACACTTGTATTATTTTTTTGCCAGCTGTCACTCGTAATTATGAAGAGAAAATGTCATAAATAGTCCTTATTTTAAGTGAGTCTAAAATAGTGTTTTAACTATACATTTACTGAATTAAGTTATTTAACTATCCCACATGTTATCAAGTTTGGTCTCTTAACTATACACTTATCAATTTTGTCTTTTTTTTTTTTTAAGTTATCAAAAATTTATCAGATTTGGTTTGTGTCTATTTTTCTAAGTACTAATAGCTTATATTTATTTTAGCAAAACTCATGCCTTTGTCAAATTAAACATTTAACCCATTTTTTCAATTGTTTTCTCTCCCCGCTACTTTTTCTTCAAATTACTCTTATGAAAAGAACTTAACCTCAAGAATTTAATATAAAGTGTTCCCTTCTTTAGTGGTTAACGGTGCATAATCAACGTGAATGTTTAATTTGTTTAATATAAAATGAATAAAATATTTGATCTTATTATTCAAATTTCTATGCGTAAAGTCAATTGAACAAAATAATAGAATCGATCTATTTCTGTAACAACCCGTAGCCAAAACAGACCAAAAAATTAGTTTTTCAGAAAAATCTGCTGGTGCTACCAACGGTGGCATCGATGGACCGTAGCCTAAACCACGGTCCGTCCTGCACAACCGTCGTTGGGATTAGAAACTCCCAAAAATTTCAGCCTAGAAAAATTGTTTAAGTCTACGACGACGGACAGACTTACAGTCCGTAGGTCAAACGACGGTCCGTAGTCCGTGACCGTCGATCAAGACTCCCTTCAACCACTCTCTGACAAGAGCTATGGATGACCAGCATGGTTCTTAGTTGGACCTACGGTCCGTAGGTCTGACCGTAGATGGAAAATTTGCAGGCAGTTAAGGAAAATGCAGTTGGGTCAACTTAAAATGATCATAACTCTTAGCACAAAATGTATTAGGTCAACAGTGACCTACCCACAGATAGATAATTGAATTATCTTTCTATATCCATCGACCTTGCTAAAATCAGACCTCTGAGTAAAAAGTTATGCCCATTTTAGTAAAGGCCTGTCGAACAGGCCCTCACGACGGACCCAACGACGGGGCGTCGGGCGCACGACGGACCGTCAGTCCTGTCCGTCGTGAGGCCGACAACAACCTTCCCAGGGGTCTTTTTAACCTTTCCCACTCCGTTTAAACCCTAAGTACGTCGTTTTGACCCTAAATCATCAGATTTTAGTCAGTTTAAGCCTAGAAACATAATTAAAACATATCCAAGTCAAATCATTAAATCAAAACTTAGAAAATTAGAAGCAAGAGAGGAAAAAAAAGCTCAAGAACCCTAGTTCAAGAACGCCACAAGCTCCAGCAGTTCCAGCCCCGAAACTTAAGTATTTTTCCGTGGATTTCATCACCAGGTATGTGGGATTTCACTAGTGGGTTTCTTTCACCCATTGGGTCCTTAGTTTCAGTCAGTTCTTGATTCTCTTATCATGATTAAACCTACGGTTTCTAGAACTTTGATATAACTTCATGAATTTATTAAATATATGTTCCAAATCAGATTATCATGTTATTACTCAGATTATCGCATGAATTTCTGAATCCTAGCTTTGTATTTCTTTAGTTCTAGAATTACACATGCTAGGTCATATATTTCAGACACTTCAGATATACATGCCTCAGTTATAAATGCATAATTACCAGATTAATTGTTGCATTCTCAGTTTGCATGTTCAGTTTCGAGCTATCCAGTATTTACAAAAATTCAGATATAATAAGTTAATTTACAGAATTCATTGGGAGCAGCATATTACCGAGTTGGACTAGGGTTTAGCGTACCCAATAGTCCCAGAACTACTAGCCTAGTAGGTTGTAAGTCCCCTCTGTGGGCAATCAGTTTAATGATCACGCCAGCATGCCTTTATACCTTTGGCAGGGTATATTGGGTCCTCTCGATGGGGCGTATACATCGGACTCCACATTTAGCTCATGTGGTTTTATTATCGGTTATTAGTAGCTCCCACAGTTCAGTCAGACTCTCTACATTGACCATTTATCAATATATTCAGTATTCAGTTTCAGCATGTTATAAATTGGTCATTGCATCCAGTTAGCTCAGAAATCAGCACATCACGTTCAGATTATTATACTTGTTTTTGTGCTTGTTCAGTTATGTTTTATTTCAGCTTTACTCTATCCTACATGCTCAGTACCTTTCAAGTACTGACGCATACGTGCGCTACATCTTCTCGTGATGTAGGTTCAGGTTCTCAGCATCCGGATCACGCATAGATCGATTTTTTGATCTCCAGTTCAGCAGATTCAGTGGTGAGTCCTCATTCTCCGAGGACAACAGTCATGACTTTCATTTCAGTCTTTAGTCATTTAGTTTCAGTTTTTGCTAGATTAAGCTGGGGCTTGTCCCAGTATTTCTACTCTAGTTTAGAGGCTATTTTCAGACATAGTTAGATTCAGCTTAGTGTTGAGTTAATATTTCTTTTGTATTAAGCTCACTATTTTCAAATATCTCAGTTATAGAATATGGGTATTCCCTACTTTTCATTTTAAATATGATTTAGCTTCCACAACAATTTATTATCTTTAGTATGCTCATGATCATGCCAGCAGAGTTAGTTTGGGATCACTTGTGGTCCTAGGTTCCGTGTCCGCGTCTTGGGGGTAGCTCGAGGCGTGACAAAATTTGGTATCAGAGCACTAGGTTCAATATTCCTAGGATGTCTGAAAAAGCCGCATTAAGTAGAGTCCTTTTCATGGGTGTGAAGTGCACCACATCTAATGAGAGGGAATCTATGAAGTATTTTAGGAAAAACTTCACCTTCTTGTTACTCTTATCGTGCGTAAGGTATAATCTAATTCTATTCTAACTCGACGTTGAGCGCTTGAGATCATTCCTTCTAGTAGATCTTAGGCATGGAATGCTAATGCACGCAATGCTAATGCAGTTCCTCTAGTACTAGATAAGGAAGTCCAAATGCAGAGTTTCAGAACATCAATTCAGCTTTTGGCTCAGAGTATGACCAACCAGAATAATCAGTAGGTTCTAGTTCCTACTAATAGAATTGATCGATCTATGGCAGCCAGAGTTTGTGATTTTGTTAGGATGAATCCGTCTAAGTTTTTAGGGTCGCATGTTGGTAAGGACCCACAGAAGTTCATTGATAAAGTCAAGAAAACAGTCGGTGTGATGTCAATAACTGGTAGTAATAGTTGAGATTGTCATCTTACAAACTCAAGGATGTGACTCACATATGGTTCACTCAGTGGAAAGACAACAGACATGACTTTGTCTTTTGTAACTCAGTATGGCAGTCTAATTCAGTGTTAGTCCAGAAACTCTCTCAGAACCTTTTTCACTCTCTACTCCAGTGGGTGACCCAGTTACATCTAGACGGGTATACAGAAATTACCCTATCACAATATCTTAGAAAGTCACCTCAGCAGATCTAGTAGAGTTAGAAATGGTAGACTTTGATGTCATTATAGGCATGGATTGGTTACACATGTTATGCCTCAGTCGATTGTAGAACTAGGATTGTTCGTCTTCATTTTCGAGACGAACCAATCTTAGATTGGAAGGGTAGTAGTCTAGCGCCGATGGGTCGATTTATTTCTTACCTTAAGGCCAGGAAGATGATATCTAAGGGTTACCTCTATCATCTAGTTCGGGCTAAGGATTCTAGCCTTGAAACCCCAACTCTTGATTCAGTTCCAGTAGTCTGTGAATTTCCAGAAGTGTTTCCAGAAGATCTTCCCAAAGTCCCTCCCGAAAGAGAAATCAACTTTGAAATTGATCTCCTTCCAAATACACAGCCTATTTCTATTCCTGCTTACAGAATGGCTCCAGCAGAGCTTAAGGAATTGAAAGATCAGTTGAAAGACCTTTTAGATAAGGGTTTCATCAGACCTAATATTTCACCATGGGGTGCACCAGTATTGTTCGTAAAGAAGAAAGATGGTTCCCTTAGAATGTGCATTGACTATAGACAGTTGAACAAGGTCAGAATCAAGAATTAATATCCCATCCCCAGGGTTGATGACTTGTTTGACCAACTTCAGGGTGCTAGTCATTTCTCAAAGATAGACCTCAGATCGAGTTATCCTCAGCTCATAGTCAGATATAGTGACATTCCAAAAACAGCCTTTAGAACTCGGTATGGTCATTATGAATTTGTAGTTATGTCGTTTGGACTAACCAATGCTCATGCAGCTTTCATGGATTTGATGAACAGAGTGTTCAAACAGTACTTAGACTTGTTCGTTATCGTCTTCATTGATGATATCCTCATTTACTCTAGGAGTGAGGAAGAACATGCAAGTCATTTGAGAGTTGTTCTGCAGACTCTCAAAGATTGGCAGTTATTCGCTAAGTTTAGTAAATGTGAGATTTGGTTGCAATTCGTTGCTTTCCTTGGTCACATTGTATCTAGCGAAGGGATCCACGTAGATTCACAAAAAATAGAAGCAGTGAAACAATGGCACAGACCTACCTCTGTTACAGATATCAGAAGTTTCTTAGGTCTAGCAAGTTATTACAGAAGGTTCGTGGAAGGATTTTCATCCATAGCCTCACCATTGACTAGGTTGACTCAGAAGATGGTCAAGCTCCAAGGGTCAGATGATTGTGAGAAAAGCTTCGCAAAATTGAAAACTAGATTGACTACAGCTCCTGTCTTGACTCTACCAGAGGGTTGAGATGGTTATGTGATTTATTACGATGTATCCAGAGTTGGTCTTGGTTGTGTGTTGATGCAAAGAGATAAGGTTATATCTTATGTCTCTAGAAAGCTTAAGGTGAATGAGAAGAACTATCCAACTCATGACCTCGAGCTTGCAGCAGTGGTGTTTGCACTCAAGATATGGAGACACTACTTGTATGGTGTTCATGTAGATGTGTTCACCGATCATAAGAGCCTTCAGTATGTGTTCACCCAGAAAGAGTTGAATCTTCGCCAGAGGAGATGGCTTAAGTTCCTTAAGGATTATGATATGAGTGTGCATTATCATCCTGGAAAGGTGAATGTAGTGGCCGATGCTCTTAGTAGATTATCTATGGGTAGTGTAGCCGATGTTGAGGAAAAAAGAAAGGAGCTAGTGAATGATGTTCACAGGCTTGTTCGCTTGGGAGTTTGCCTTATGAGCATATTAGACAGCGGTGTAACAGTTCAGGATGGTGCAGAATCGTCTTTGGTAGTGGAGTTTAAGGAAAAGAAAGAGAGTGATCCGATCTTGCTTGAACTAAAGGGTGCAGTCAACAATCAGAGAGTGGAGGTTTTATCCCAAGGGGGAGATGGTGTACTTCGCTACCAAGGTAGATTGTGTGTTCCTGATGTGGGAGAGTTGAGGCAGCATATTCTTGCAGAAGCTCATAACTCCAGGTATTCTATTCATTCAGGTGCCACTAAGATGTACCGCGATCTGCGGAAAGTCTATTTGTGGAATGGCATGAAGAGAGATATAGCAGACTTTGTGAGTAAGTGCCCCAATTGTCAGCAAGTCAAGGTAGAACATCAGAAACCAGGAGGTATGACCCAAGAGATCGACATTCCTACTTGGAAGTGGGATGTGATCAATATGGATTTCATCACAGGGTTACCTCGTACTCGCAGATAGCATGACTCAATTTGGGTGATAGTTGATAGGATGACTAAGTCTTCTCGCTTTTTGGCGGTCAAGACTACATATTCGGCAAAGGACTATGCCAAGCTTTACCTTTCTGAAATTGTGAGGTTGCATGGGGTTCCTTTGTCTATCATCTCAGATAGAGGTCCTCAGTTTACCTCTCAAATCTGGAAGTCATTTCAAAAAGATCATGGTACTCAAGTTAACCTTAGTACAACATTTCATCCACAGACGGATGGACAGGCAGATCGAACCATTCAAACCTTAGAGGATATGTTGAGAGCTTGTGTGATCGATTTCAAAGGTAGTTGTGATGATCACCATCCTCTTATTGAGTTTGCCTACAATAATAGCTACCATTCCAGCATTCAGATGGCCCCTTATGAGGCTTTATATGGGCGTAGATGTAGATCACCTGTTGGTTGGTTTGAAGTAGGTGAAGAAGCTTTGATAGGGACAGATTCAGTCTTTTATGCTATGGAGAAAGTGCAACTCATTAGAGATAGACTTAAGACAACCCAAAGTCATCAGAAATATTATGCAGATGTAAGGAGAAGGGAACTAGAGTTCCAAGTTGATGATTGAGTTTTTCTGAAAGTCTCACCTATGAAAGGGGTGATGAGATTTGGAAAGAAAGGGAATCTTAGTCTTAGATATGTAGGCCTTTACAAGGTCTTGAAAAGTATTGGCATGGTGTCATATGAGTTAGAGTTGCCAGCAAAATTAGCAGAAGTGCAACCGGTCTTCCACATCTCACTCTTAAAGAAGTGCGTGGGTGACCCAGCCTCTATAGTGCCATTAGAGAGTGTGGCGGTGAAAGATAGTCTTTCTTATGAGGATGTACCAGTTGAGATTCTTGAACGTCAGGTTGAAGGTTGAGAAAAAAAGAAGTCGCTTCAGTCAAGGTTTTGTCGAGGAGTCAGTCCGTAGAGGAAGCTACTTGGGAAGCAGAAGCAGCCATGGAAGCAAAGTATCCTTACCTTTTTCCTTCTGATTCCACTCCATCTTGAGGTAATAGTTCCTCTTCAGTTTTACAGTCATTCATGCGTAAATTCAGTTATAGAATCATGTTCCCCAGTTTGTATTTTCATTTTTAGCGTAATTGCATGTACTCAGAACTCAATTCAGTCAGAACTCGGTGTTTAGTAGTGGGGTTTGCATCTCTCTCCCTCTATTTCAGCTAGTTTAATCTTCATTCGAGGACGAATGTTCCCAAGGGGGAGATAATGTAACACCCCGTAGCCAAAACAGACCAAAAAAATTAATTTTTTAGAAAAAACTACAAGTGCTACCAACGGTGGAATCGACGGACCGTAGCCTGAACCACGGTCCGTCCTGCACAACCGTCGATGGGATCAGAAACTCCCAAAAATTAAAGCCTAGAAAAATTGATTAAGTCTTGAACGACGGACAAACTTACGGTTCGCACGTCAAATGACGGTCCGTAGTTCGTGACCGTCGATCAAGACTCCCTTCAACCACTCTCTGACAAGAGCTATGGATGATCAGCATGATTCGTAGTTGGACCTACGGACCGTAGGTGGAAAATTTGCAGCCAGATAAGGGGAAATGCAGTTGGGTCAACTTAAAATGATCATAACTCTTAGCACAAAATGAATTAGGTATACCATGACCTACCCACAAATAGATAATTGAATTATCTTTCTATATCCACCGACCTTGCTAAATTCATACCTCTGAGTAAAAAGTTATGCCCATTTTAGTAAAGGCCTGTCGAACAGGCCCTCACGATGGGGTGTCGGGCGCACGACGGACCGTCAGTCGTGGCCGTCGTGAGGCCCGACAGCAACCTTCCCAGGGGTCTTTTTAGCCTTTCCCACTCCGCTTAAACCTAAGTTACGTCGTTTTGACCCTAAATCATCATATTTTAGTCAGTTTAAGCATAGAAACATAATTAAAACATATACAATTCAAATCATTAAATCAAAACATAGAAAATTAGAAGCAAGAGAGGAGAAAAAAAGCTCAAGAACCCTAGTTCAAGAACGCCACAAGATCCAGCAGTTCCAGCCCCGAAACTTAAGTATTTTTCCGTGGATTTCATCACCAGGTATGTGGGATTTCGCTAGTGGGTTTCTTTCACCCATTGGGTCCTTAGTTTCAGTCAGTTCTTGATTCTCTTATCATGATTAAACCTAGGGTTTCTAGAACTTTGATATAACTTCATGAGTTTATTAAATATATGTTCCAAATAAGATTATCATGTTATTGCTCAGATTATCGAATGAATTTCAGAATCCTAGCTTTGTATTTCTTTAGTTCTTGAATTACACATGCTAGGTCATATATTTCAGACACTTCAGATATACATGCCTCAGTTATAAATGCATAATTACCAGATTAATTGTTGCATTCTCAGTTTGCATGTTCAGTTTCCAGCTATCCAGTATTTACAAAAATTCAGATACATTCAGTTAATTTACAGAATTCATTGGGAGCAGCATATTACCGAGTTGGACTAGGGTTTAGCATACCCAATAGTCCCGAAACTACTAGCCTAGTAGGTTGTAACTCCCCTCTGTGGGCAATCAGTTTAGTGACCACGCCAGCATGCCTTTATACCTTTGGCAGGGTATATTGGGTCCTCTCGATGGGGCGTATACATCGGACTCCACATTTAGCTCATGTGGTTTTATTATCGGTTATTAGTAGCTCCCATAGTTCAGTCAGACTCTCTGCATTGACCATTTATCAGTATATGTAGCTCCCATAGTTCAGTCAGACTCTCTGTATTGACCATTTATCAGTATATTCAGTATTCAGTTTCAACATGTTATAAATTGGTCATTGCATCCAGTTAGCTCAGAAATCAGCACATCACGTTCAGATTATTATACTTGTTTTTGTGCTTGTTCAGTTATGTTTTATTTCAGCTTTACTCTATCCTACATGCTCAGTACCTTTCAAGTACTGACGCATACGTACGCTACATCTTCTCGTGATGGAGGTTCAGGTTCTCAGCATCCAGATCACGCATAGATCGATTTCCCGATCTCCTGTTCAACAGATTCAGTGGTGAGTCCTCATTCTTCAAGGACAACAGTCATGAATTTCATTTCAGTGTTTAGTCATTTAGTTTAAGTTTTTGCTAGATTAAGCTGGGGCTTGTCCCAGTATTTCTAGTCTAGTTTAGAGGCTATTTTCAGACGTAGTTAGATTCAGCTTAGTATTGAGTTAATATTTCTTTTGTATTAAACTCATTGTTTTCAAATATCTCAGTTATAGAATATGAGTATTCCCCATCTTTTCATTTTAAGTATGATTTAGCTTCCTCAACAGTTTATTATCTTTATTATGCTCATGATCATGCCAGCAGGGTTAGCTTGAGATCACTTGTGGTCCTAGTTTCTGTGTCCGCGTCTAGGGGGTAGCTCGGGGCGTGATCATTTCAAAATAAAACAAATATGAAAAAATGGTTGTAAAATCTATCATTTTATAAATTTCAACTTCTAAAAAATTAACGAATTTATTTCAATAAAATCGTTGAAGTACTAATTTGAAATCAAAATATGTGAGTAAAGAATTGTTAATTTTATTCTAATTGCAGGAAATTCATTTCTATTGAATATAAATAAGTCTCTCTCTACCCCTAACAGTTAATAAATTTTTTTCTTTTTGTGATAATTTTAACATTTTCAAGTCATTAACAAGAATAATATATTTCAATTCATCTTCCATTGAAAATAATCGAGACTTCTATTTTCTTTTCCTGTATATTTTATTTTAAATAGTTGAGGTAAGGTTCTTTTCTTAAGGGAAATTTGAAGGAAAAGTAACGGGGAAATAAAAGCAACTGAAAAATGGGTTAAAAATTTAATTTCACAAAGACCATGAGTTTTATTACTATAAACCTAAACTAGTTGTATAAAAAAATAGTCAAAGACCAAACATGATAAATTTTTGAATACTTAAAGGCTGAAGCTAGTAAATATACGGTTATGGGACTAAAAATGGTAAGATTCAATTAAGGGACCAATCTTGATAGCATTTTGAATAGTTAAACGATTAAATATGGTATATGTATAATAAATGGACTATTTTAGACCTACTTCAATAGTTCGGAGTCTATTTATGATATTTTTCCTAATTATGAGCAATTGCAGGCAAAGAAAATTCGTATTTAGCTATGAGCTTTTCCGTAGCAAATAGTTGTATTATTCAACTATAAATTTAAGTTTTCGCTATTTAACACCTTACATATTTTGGAATAATTTTTTTGTCACTAAATTGAAGGTTGATTAGTGATAATAAAATGATTGTCACACTTTTTACATAAATAGTAAAAATAAATAAATGTCACAATTAAATCTAAATTTTTATAGTAAAACATAAAATATTTAACTATAAACTCTAATTTATCGCTATTGTAACAACACATTTTCTTAGACAAAATTATTTTGTGTCCAAAAATTAATTAATTTTTAAGACAATTTTTTTGGTAACAAATTATATACATCATTAGTGACGAAATAATATGTCATTTGTAACTTTAAATTCGTGACTAATACAACTAAATAAATGACGCCAATTCAATTTCTGATGGGAAATTTAGCGGATACAATTTTGCTACGAACTTTTATGTTTCGTGACTAAAATTATTTGTCTAGATCAAGCAAAAAAAAAGTAATTTTGTAACTAAAAGTGAACAATCAGTGGCAAATTTTATGTCGTAGCTAAAAACTTTGTAGAAATATATATCATATTTGTTGTAGTATTTGCACCAAATTTGACAAATATTATTAACAACTATCTTATTATAACAAATTACAAGAAACAATAATCAAATAAAGAGGAAAGCAACCTGGCTTTGATACCATTTATTGGATATATAGAAAGAAATGGACGAATTGTATATCTTATATCATGCAACAAAAATTGTTGGTTTTGTTACTTTAACAGGATTGCTACAAAGTCCTACTTTGAATCACTAGGAAGCAAAGTTTGATTCACAAACTAAATGCCTTTCTTCTGACAGAAAAAATTCTTTTTTTTTCTGATTTGTGTTATCTTTTTGACCGTAAAGGAATAAAATCATTTTATCAAGAAGGGTTGAGAAATTTTTCAGTTTTATAATTAACCCCCACCCCTCTCCCCTCAATTCTTTTTCAAATAATAGATAATTAGTTCTTATCTCATCAGACAACTTCTTGAATCAGGTCAGTCGACATAGGCGATTCACGACCCAAAACATAAAGATAAGATTTGTGTTGTAGCTATCACTCAATTACATTTCTATTTGACGACTTCAATTAATAATTTGAAACTTTTGATATTTTTTAGCAATCATTTGGTTTCTTGTGCAAAGACTCGTGCATTGACTTGAGAATATAAAGTTGTCAATTCAAAATTTGACTGAAAGTGACTTGGTGATCTCTTCAAAATGATTATTCTAAACTAGCAATAGTAGATCTTCCTTTGCTTAATTTGTGATTTTCAGCATACCCCATCAAAATTATATACATTCATTAGTGGTTCACAATATCTTTGTCTATAACAATCTCCACTCCACCTCTATTATGCTCTTAATTCTCTAATTTGGAGTGTAAAATAGAAAATGTGCACTCCAACGCGCCTTTACATCTCTCTTTATTTTTTATATTTAGATCGCGAGGTGAATAGTTGTTCTCCAAATTTGGAGACTATTATTCACACTCTCTATTCCATTTTTTGACTATTTCATTATTATTTATATTACTTTCTAATTAACATATTACTTTACATATATTGTCACTAATTAAATAGCCAATATCCATAGTTCTTTTAAAATGTAATATAACATTTTTAAAAATATATTCTTTACTATATACTACTTTAATATGAATTAATAGTGTTTTAATTTTTTTTTAATTTCATCAAAAATATAATTTGATTTTATTATTAATTCTCACTATAAAGAATACACAAATTAAGATGATAAAACAAAAAAATTATTTAAAAATACAACATGTAATATGATTTTAATTTAAATATGATAAACAATTCTATACATAACAAAATAATTTTAATACAAGATAAAATACAATACATAGCATAATAATTAATTCTCGATAAAATAAGAATCATGCTGAAAAGATGTTGAACGTGTATTCAGAGTTTTACAATAACATTTTATAATTTTTGCAGGACCTTCATGTTTTTGGAGAAAAAAAATGCTACATGATATAATGACTACATGTATTAGATTGTAATACAAAACAATTGAGAGCAGACGTGATCTTAATGCACCAATTCAAGTTATCGTAAAGACTCCAACTCAAACGACAAAAATGGTGGTATATGAGAATCTCCGGTTTGAACAACTTTTAGGTAGACATCAAAAAAATAAATGATAAAAACCTCATTTTGAACTCCGTAATGCATTAATAGAGCATTTATTGACAACATAATAATTCCAAAAAATTGAGTGTTTGTATAATTGTATTTCACTTTTATTTGATTGTCAATTATTTGTAGCTTATATAATATTTTATTACAATTTACATTATTCAAAATTAAGAATAAAATATATGTTTGTATTAAATAAAAAATTATCAAATGAATATTATATGAAGTAATTATTTGAGAAAAAGAAATTAGTGAAATTATTATGAAATAAGAAAATATGAATGATACAGAACTAACAATATAATATTGAAGAGAGAAAAAGAATTCCTTTTTAGAGAGTGAATTATAAAATTGAGTTGGAGTTGATTGTTTGAAAAAATTGTATAACTCTATCTAAAATGAGGGTATTTTGGTCTTTTCCCCTCCCAGTCAGATTTTTAAAATATTTTAGTTATATTTTAGGGGTCTAAAGTAATTCTGTCAATTTTCAAAATTCAAAATCACGCTTAGGATTTTGAGAGGAGTTAAAGAGGAGGAGACAAGGAAGAGTTCAAGTGTTCACCTAGATTTTTGGGGAATCGAGGATTTGTTTCGCCAAATTAAGGTATGTAAAATTTTCATAGTGATAGGTTTGTTCACCCACACGTCAATCATGAGTTTCTACTACGAATTTCATCCATGAGATTGGGTATGTTGAGTTTCGTGGAAGTTTCTGCTTCAATTCGTTATTTAGTATGAGGTTTCATGGAGTTCTTGAGATGAACATCTTTTGTTTAAGTATTTTTCTAGAGAAATTTTAAGTGAATTTCGTTTGTACTTATGTTGGGTCTAAAAACCTAAAAGAGTTTGAGGGAAATCATTTGATTTTAGGGGGGGTTAACCTGAATATGAAGCAAAAGAATTCGTCAAAAACTTAGATACATGGTGGGGCGCCGCACCATACAGTGTGCGCTAAACCACTTTCAGTAATTTAATTTATTGTTTAGTATTTGTAATCTTAATTTGTTAAATTACACAAATATCTAATGGGAAATTTCAAAATATAAATAGAGGAGTGCAATTACGAATTTCTAGTGAAATGATTTTCAATTCATTATTGTAAGAATATTTCAAATTACTATTTGAAATTATTTCCATAATAGGACCACTCAGTAACTAATTTAGTGGTTCCTACGGTCTCCATATTTAACTAGAACTTAGAATCTTATTTTCTAATGGAAAATGAAACGAAAAGTTTCTTGTTTTTCAAGAAATCTGGGTTTCTTCTCCTCTTTGAATTGAGAAGATATCTCTATAAATAAGAATTCTCCTAACCTAGAAACATATGATCAATATTATATACGATGCTACCATAGAGAGTTCGAATGTGAACTTGGGATCATTGTAGAAGGCTACAAAGTTGTTGTCTATCTTCTGGATTCGCTTGAAGGACTGTCTATCTTGTGAATTCGCTTGAAGATATTGGGTCACGCTTCAAGAGTTAATTCTTGAATTAAATTTTTGCAAGTTTATGAATAAGCATGATTATGTGTGTTCTAGCATAAACAAATTGGTTATCTACGATTCATGTAAGGAGTATAATTTAGGTATGCTTCGACTATGCATATAGTTTTCCGACTGTCTTAACATTGTTACATAATTGTTTACAATAATACCAAATGAGTGATGAAATATTTATAATCTATGAGCATGAAAATATAGTTTCGAACGATATTGACCAACAAATGACTCAAACTAACAGTATTGGTTCGTCTTCTTGGTCATATGATCGTGAAATGAAAGTTCAACGAGAGAAGATTGCTCATACTATGTAGGAGATTTATGTTAATGATTAGTACACTAGAATTTATGTTCAACTTTTTTTATTAAATTAAAGTTTGATCAATTAACGTTAGATTAAATAATTAATTTAAGTGGAGAACAAATAACTTTGTAATAATTTATTTTGTTTATTTGATAAGGTTGAATAAGCAATGGGGGCTAATTTCGTATTTTTACAACTTATAAAATTTTATATTTATGAGAAAAATATACACCAAAAAGTTTCATATCGCATGTTTGATGAGTCATAGATTTGGACTCGTTTAAGGCTTTATTTGAATAAGTTTAGTGTACTCAAATGCTTATTTTGTGCCAATAACTGATGTAAAATCCTTGATTTTCAAGTATTTGTATTAAGGAACAAAGCATGGACACTAATTTGCAAAAAGTAACAAAGCTAGTTGAAAAATAAATAAATAAAGGAATGGTGATCGCCAAGTCCCTTTGTCGAGTCACCGAATTTTCATTACCTCACCTAAAGTTCTAGTGTGCGAATTCCCAAAGGAGAAAATCAAGTTGGCAAAAGAAGGGAGTAGTCAATGCGTCGCCGAGTGGTTCCGCGATGTAGTGTTGAATCGCCCAAAGTTACAAAACTTGAGGATGCTGAAGGACAAAGCAAAAAGGAGATGGAACTAACCAAAGGGCGGATTGGCGAGCTGATCGATGAGCCCAACTTAGTGAGCCGAATGATCCTTCGCAACATATTTTTGGAGACTGTAAATACATTTTTTAAACATTTAGTTTAGGAGCTTTTTAGTCATTATGAAGTATCTTACTTTTGAATATTGAGTATTTTCAACCGAGAGACAAGTTTTCCTTATCTTTGAAAAATTGAAGTTTTTCATTTTTGAGAAATCAGAAATGGGTCTTTGAGATTCTTCAATTTAGACCTTTGTAAAGACAAAATATTTTACCCTGTTGATGGAAACTCAGTTTGATAACGATTTTTTTAAAAATCTTTTTATGATGTCTAACTAAATCCTCAACTCTTAGGATGTGAGTATGGGTTGATTTAGCTTATGAGTATTGCTAACAGTTAGTTCAAGTGTTGTTTAGAAGCAATTTCAATAATTTCTTTTTATTTAATTTGAAAAACTGTAGTTGCAAATGCAGTTCTACATTCGTGTTTTGGCTTGCCCAAGAGATGGATTTTAAAATCAAAATTCTTGATTGATTGTTTGAGGGTATTGGATCGTCAAACGTTCAACTCGAGAGAGTGAATTCTAAACCCCTTTCCACACATTCTACTCGAGAGAGTGAATGGACTAAAGCGTAAGCTGGTCTTATTTGCATGCTTGTTGATAGAAATCGACATGATTTGGGGTAAATTGTTCGAGAAAAAGTTTATTTTCTCTAAAGTCTAGCTTATTCACTTAATATACAAATATTTTCTAAGAGTTGCAATTAACCATTTGTCTATATTAGCCTATGATCAAATTACATCCAAAGAATCCATCACGTTATTGTTATTTTCATGTTATTTGTTGTTGTTGTAGATGATAGTTATATCCAAAATGTATTGATCCGATAAGTTATTTTTGAGAATTTTGAACTATTTGCTTAACTTGAGTTAATTAATTGATGGGTAATTATAGATAATTGACTTAATTAATATTTAATGGACTAAGTAATAATTTATTTAAGATCTTATAATATTTGACCCATGAATAATAAAATAAGTGAGTAAAATTTATCCCTTTTAATACTAATTAATTAAGAAAAGAAATCAACATAAGAAAGAAAAAACGGACGAAGGGTTACGGTATCGCCGATTACAAATTGCTTCAAGTAAGAAGTTTTAATCTCTCTACGCATGCAATAGCATTAATTGCTCTTTATAGTTCTTATGCTTCCATTAAGTGCGATATATATATATATATATATATATGACCAATATGATAATAACATTAAATTGGAAAGGGGCTGTTGGAATTTAAAAAAATGGCATATCCTATATTATATGTACTTAAAATTGGAGAAAGTGGATGTTTAAGCGCTTGCCAATCAAAATTTGAAAGAATTAAGGCCATGATTGGACGACATGATCGTATTAACAGTTAGGAATATAAGTTATACCAGTTGAAGGTTAAAACAATGGTGTCCTCGTATAATTGACGTCATTGTTTCATTTATTTTCTTATTTATACTAAATTATAATTCATGTTATGTTATATTGGTATAAGTAATTAAGTGTTAGGTGTAACATATTATGTGAATACCCTTAGATTTATAATATTGGAAAGTATTATTATTTCGGGAGTTAGAGTACCACTTTGATCTTATTTTTCAATTTTCTTACAGTGAGTGAAGGAATTAAATATTGGTATATTATATTATATGAAAACTATTACGGTTGTATTTTTTGGGGAAATTGGAACTTAACCCCATACTTGAAACTTAAAAAAAAATATGATAGTTGAAATATTAATTGACATCAAAATTAAGGAATTTGATTATAAATTGTGTGAGTTTTTGGGTGTAGGCTAAACCTATAGTAATATGAGTGTTGTTAGTTTCGAACCCATTATTGCTATTATTTACTTGAATAGATTACATTACTTTGGAAGCTCAGCAAAAAGGGAAGCCTCAAGTTCCCGGAGTGATTGTTCGGTTATTTGAGGCAAGTGTATTTCTAAGCCCTTGTTAAGCGCATGAAATTCCTGTATTATCTTGCGGTATATGTTTGAGAGTAATGACAATTGGTGATGGGTTAACTTGTTCATGTTGAATAATTCCAATGATAGAAAAAAAGGGTAATAAAAAGGTGATATGATTAGTTGTTGGTGTGTAATGTTTGAGAATGACTTGAAGGCTTGTTGCTGATCTGTTGATGTTGTATCATAGTTGCATTGTTGTTGTGAATTGTGTCTTGTTATGACAATGGTTATTCCCTCATTATTTATGTGAACATATCATTTGATATTAGTTCTAAGATATGATTGTGATAAGTATTCTGTGATAAGAGAATGCACCATTTTTAGGGGTGTATCGCGCGTCGTGCCGGATACTATATTTCGAGGGACGTATGGCGCACCGTAATGGTTTTTATTATCAGGGTCATATCACGCACCACAATGGATGCATGGACAAATATGTCCCACATGGATCCCGGACTGAGAGACACGAGTGTGTACCATTAGGTCAGACATACTTCACTGTACTTGACATTGCATTTCATGGCATTGCACATTTTAATCCTTTATGAATTTGAACTTAGTTTTACTAATCTTGTGAGTGCTTTTCTGTGAAACTTGTGACTGATGAATATTGAGTTGTTATTAAGGATGTAACATCTCGTATTCTAGAAAGACTAAAATTTAGCTCAGAGAAAAAAGGAAAAACAAATTTGGAAAAAAAATGGAAAAATATGGAAAATTTCCGGATTTCAAAAGTGAGTTTTGACCATTTTAAAACGACCATAACTTCTAGCTCAGGAGAATTTTAGATGATTTCTTTATATGGATGGAAAGATCGTTGGAATATCTTTCTAATGACGCCATGTTTGCGAATTTCTTAGGTTGTATGAGTGAGATATGACCTTCGGAAGATGGATTGTTGAGCATGGAAAGTTCCAAAAGTGAATTTATTAAGGGTGTTTTGGTCTTTTCCTTAAGTCAATTAATTATTTCGTTTTGGATTAATATGTTGGAGTCTAAACTGATCCCATTCATTTTACGCACTTAGAAAATAGACTAGAATTTTGAAAGCAAGAAGAAAAAAGGAGAAGGAAGAAGAAGACGCAAGAACATCCAGTTTAGCTTCGTGGATTTTTGTCGGGGGTGATCCCTAACAAGGTATATGGGATCTTTTGTGTTTGATTACTTCACCCACACACCAATTTTATTCAAATCAGTCAAGTTCATAAATTAACTCATGTTAGAGGTTGGAATCTTGAAAGAAAGTTTGATGTTCTTGTTGATTGGATTTTTGTTGATCGCTGTTAGTTGTAATCCATGTTTTGGGACTATTTTTGGGTCTAAATCGTTAGGTAATAAGTTCATTAAGGATTCTAAGTGTTTGGGGTGGGATCCATGGGAATTAGGGAAGATTTAGAGATGAAAAATGAAGAAGAAAGTCAGAAAACCCGTTGGGGGGATGCTGGGGCGCCGCGCCTCCAGAGCCCCTCAGGGTAGAGTCTCTCTGTTAGCCTATGGCGCGCCGCGCCTCTCAGAGTGCCTAAGGACAGCCTTTGTTCGTCAGGCTGTGGCTCTCCGCGTCTCTCAGAGTGCCAGAACCCTCTGGAGACCCCGTTCTTTCCCTATCTTTTCGTACGAGTTCCTAAGCTATGTACCCCTCATTCCTAGTGTTTACAACACTCTAAGGTACATCCAAATATCATGAAATCATCCATAAATATGACATCAAGATCCTTGAATCCATAATTCAATTCAAGGAAAGTAAGGTCAAAGTCAAAGGAGTTAAGAAGCAAGGCAAGGTAAAGTTTTCTTAAGTCTTTCACAAATGTTTTCACTTTTTTTCGAAGACTTAAAGTTCAAGTCAAGTAAAGAGTTGAGTTCATTTCTCAAAATCTATAAGGGAACTAAGTATTCCCTAAGAGTTAAAGTTTCAAGTTACGTAAAGAGAAAGAGTTGAGTTCAATTCTCAAAAAGATATAAGGGAACTAAGTATTCCCTGTAGTGTTAAAAATGCTTCACATTTGAGTAAAGAGGGGAACTAGAAGTTCCACAAGTGTTTTGAACAAAATGGGGAACATTGATTTACAAAAGGTTCTCTTTTTAAAGCTAATGGGTTTAGTAAATTATCTCAACCCAAAGGAAGGAAGTTTTATTAAAAGTATGAGCTAAAGTACTTTTTTGAGAGTAGCATTGAGCACCGATATGGAGATGTGAGCTCATATTAACTCAAGTCTCCATGTAAACCATGTAGCCAACATGGCAATTGACGTGTCATATTTTTTAGATGATCACATAAGGAGAGCTAGTGGATCCACTAAATTGAGTAAGGTCCTATACAAATGGCAAAGTGTAGGATGGTCCTCTTGCAACGTGAGGTAAGACGTTGTATCATCACTTAGACTTTGTCTGGATCATTGTTACACATTATTTTATAATGTATTGTATTGTATTGTACTGTACTGTACTCTAGTTTATTATATTGTATGGTAGATACAATGTTTGTCTAGATCGTATTGTTTGTTGTTGTTTAATAACATTTTAATTATTTGGTTTGATTGTATCATACTGTATTGTAATTTATAAATTTACTTAAATATCCTTAATTATTCTAGGGTAGGAGCTTTGACTAAGTTTAAATAATTAAGGTAAAGGGTAAAATAGTATTTTGAAATATTATGTAAACATTTAATTGAAAAAAGAAATTAAGTAACCATGGGAACACACTAAATTGGTTGTTCCATAAAATAGGGGTTTTCATTGTTACGTAACAACGAAATCTAACAATACAGTACAATACATTTTAAGTAACAATCAAAACAAATATTTTAGGTATAGTAACGATACAATTAATACAACGGATAACAATGATCCAAACATAATGTTAGGCTCATAGTGATGGTTGTCGGTTAGAGAAACTCCGACAAAGGTGATATTACTTTCTTATATAAGTAAAGTTAAGTTTGTTATTGCATTTCCTTTAACGAACTAAGTTATTTTCACTGTTTTATGAGATTTATATATATATATATATATATATATATATATA
>NC_028637.1:18933602-18956715 GCF_001406875.1 Solanum pennellii | reverse complement strand
TATATATATATATATATATATATAGACACACACACATATATCTTGCATGGGATTTAAACTGCTTTATATTTATATCATTTGAGTTAAGTATACTCTTGAATTGAGCAGAGCCAAGGTAAGTTCATCTAATCCCCTTAAGCTTAAGTCGTTGTTTAGCTCTCTAACTCGCATACTCGTACATTCAATGTACTGCTGCCAGTTGGCCTGCATCGCTTCATGATGCAGACGCAGGTACCTAGGATTAGCACACAGCGCTTCATTGATTCAGATTGAGCTTCAAAGTTTGATGTGAGCCTCCTTGCATTCTGGAGGACATCCTTTTCAATTCTATATTAGCTTAGCTTTTAAGATGTTTGGGGTCTGTCGCAACATCCCTCTCTAGACAGTTTAGAGGCTTCGTAGACTATAGTATTTTAATTTGGAGTTGTTTTCAGTTATTAAGACTCAAGTGCCATTTTGGCCAAAGTTATGATTTGAAGTACTTTCCTTAAAATATGTTTTATTCGTGCTTATGTTAAGTTTTGTCTTCCGCTGATTTAAGTTGTCAGGCCATGGGTTCGTTTGAGGGTCAGCGATGGTCTTCGAGTGCCAATCTCGCCTAGGTGTAGGCTCATGACATGACAGAGAATACGTAATTTGTTAGGATGTTATTGTTGAGTTGTCTACTTCGTGAACTATCAACTATTAGGTTGGGCTGGTTTAATACAGGTTGTAGTGTGAAGGTTGGGATAGGGTGTAAGGAGTACCCATATTCTATTCTGTTAGCTTGTGTTTATAGGTTTTCTTATTAGGTACCATGTGGTTGGTACTCACACCTTGCTTTTTAATAAATTTTTTTGTAGGTTATAAGCCTGGATCTTCGTGAAACGTTTTATTCTATTCATTTCCGAGGCTTTCTAAGGAGATTTTGATTTAGATGTTGTTCTCTCAGCAGACCTTCTTACTCATGTTTATGATTTTGTTTTTACTTGAAAAATAATGTTATCTGAGATTTGCGTATATTATTTTAATTCTAGTATTTAAATTAGAGATTTATGCACGTGACAACTAAGTTTTGGGGATTGAATTAAGTTGACTTGTTTTGCGTATTAGTAATTGTTTTTGGACTTTTGGTTTACTTCCGTACTTTTTTATCAAAATTATTGAATTTAGGCTGACTTATCTTGGTGGGATAAGACGAGTGTCATCACGTCTATTTTTGGGTCGCAATAAAAATGGTATTAGAGCCTTATGTTCATAGGTCTCACATGTATATAAGTTGTAGTCTATTTAGAGTCTCAAGAATTGGTACAGAGACATCTGTACTTACCTCTGAGAGGCTATGAAGACTATTAGGAAACTTCATTTTTGTTTATTCTTTCTCATCGTGCGTGGTAACCATCTTTTGTGTTGAGCTACCGTATAGTGTTTCGATAGATGACGAGGACTAGAGGTATGATTACTGGTGGTAGAAGGAAGGCACTTCTCGAGGCTATTATTGAGGCTCCAGCTAGGGGTAGGGGTAGAGCCCAAGCTAGAGGTCATGCTCGTGGAACGGTACTAGATAGAGGTCATGGCCGTGGAGCAGCACTAGTGAGGGGTTGTTCTAGAGTGAATTGATGACATAGAGGATTGGGTTCCTCCATAGCTTGCAGCCACACCTTTGCTTCTAAATACATTATTGAGGGTGTTAAGTGCGCTTGGGAGCTTTACTCAGGGTAGTGGTGCAACCTTCACACAACAGGACTCTCAGACCAGAGAGGGGGATCAGACCCAAGAGCAGCAACAAACTCCAGTTATACAGGATGCGGTCGGGCAGTAATTAGTGGATCCTGTGGTTGACAATGATCTTGCACCAGCAGTTGTCAACGTATGCTTTGGCTATTATTCCAGACGAGACAGAGAGGATTCGTAGATTCATGAGGTAGATAACTTTCTATATCAGATCGACTGTATTTTGGGAATCTCGCGAGGTTTTTTTATCCAGTCCATTGTGAGAGCCGCCAAAGAGGAGGAATTAATAGAGAGAGAGGATTTTGGGTACCCTAAAAGGGTCCGTACATCATGTCAGGTTTATGGTGCCTCATCTGGCGACAGGGGATCATAAAGAGAGAGTGGTTCCTTTCAGCATTGGGGATCCATTCATGCATCTATGCCGACATCCGAGGGTGGTCAGATACTTCGGGGTTCTTATATAGCGGGTCATGGTTCATAACAACGACTTATGGGGAGAGACAATTATAATGGGTTTTCAGGGTCTGCAGAGTTCTTTGGTAAGAGATTTTGCTTTATTTGTGGATATCCCGATCACATGCTGTGATAGTGTACTTCCTAGAAGGTTCGTAGAGGGCCCCAACCTAATTCTTCATTTCAGACTTCAACACCGATATTATGGTGTAGAGGTCGTCGAAGAGTTCAGTCAGGTAAAGGCGGTAGAGTTTGTAGTACTAGTGTTGTAGCTTAGCAGAGTGGGGTAGAGGTGCCACCCAACTGGAGGTGGCCGAGGGGGCCACTGTTATGCTTTCCTGGGGAGACGCGTGGCGGTGACCTTTGATGTTGTTATTAAAGGTATCATCTCACTATGCCATTGATCTGCATCTGTATTATTTGATCCAGGGTCTACATTCTCTTATGTGTTTATCTATTTTGTTGGTGATTTTTATATAATATGTGATAGCATGACCATACCTATTCGTGCTTCCACACCCGTGGTTGAGCCCTTAGTGGTGGATTGAGTGTATCGATCATGTCTTGTTTCTTTGGTTGGGTATGACACTTAGGGTAAATTTAATCATTCCGGGGATGGTAAACTTTCATGTTATCTTGGGTATGAATTGGTATTCTCCTTATCATGATTTCCTTGATTTTAATGCTAAGAGTTTGACCTTAGTGATGCTTTGTGTTCCGAGGGTTGAGTGAAAGGGTGCTAGTGGCTCTTATACCAGCGAGGTCATCTCCTTTATCCATTCTCAAAGATTGGTGGAGAGAGGGTGTTGGTTTTACTTAGATTTTCTTCGGGATACTAGTGTTGAACCACCTCAAATGGATTTTATTCCCATGGTTTAGGAGTTTCTCAATGTATTCCTTTCTGATCTTCTAGGTGTTCCTCCCGATAGGGTTATTGATTTTGCTATTGATTTGGAGCTTGGCACTAAGCCCATTTATATTTCTCCCTATTGTATGGCTCTATAGAGTTGAAGGATCGATTGCAGGATTTATTGAGTAAGGGGTTTATTCGCCCTAGTGTGTCACCTTAGGGTGCCTCTGTATTGTTGTAAAGAAGAAAGATGGGAGATGTGCATTGATTACAAACAGTTGAACAATAACAGTGAAGAATAAGTATCCTACTCCGCGTATTGATGACTTATTTCATCAGCTACAAGGAGCATCATTGCTCTCATAAATTTATTTGAGGTCCGAGTATCATCACTTGAAGATTAGGGCATCAAAATATACCTAAGACAGCTTTTCGGATGTGGTATGGACATTATGAGTTCCTAGTAATGTCCTTTGGATTGACTAATGCCCCTGTAGCACTCATGGAGTTGATGAACGGGGTGTTTTGACCATACCTTAATTCATTTGTGATTGACTTCATCGATGACATTTTGGTTTACTTCATGACTGAGGAGGACCATGCCCGACACTTGAAGATTGTACTTCAGAGGTTGAGAGAAAAGAAGTTGTATGTCAAGTTCTCAAAGTGTGAGTTCTTGCTTAGTTATGTGGCATTCTTGGGATACGTGGTGTCCAAAGAGAGTATTGGAGTAGATTTGGCCAAGATTGAGGAAGTTAGAGGTTGGACGCGACTTACTTCACCTGCTAAAATTCAGAATTTTGTGGGATTGACTTGTAATTACCGGCGGTTTGTTGAGAGTTCCTCTACTATTGCAACTCCATTAACTAGATTGACTCGATTGTGTGTGGGTATCCAGTGGTCTGATGAGTGTGACTAGAGCTTTCAAAAGCTAAAGACTTTGTTGACTTCGGATCCTGTGTTGACTCTACCTTGGGGGTGTAGATTTTATTGAGTATTGTGATGCTTTAAGAGTCGAATTGAGTAATGTATTGATGTAGAAGGAAAAAGTGATTGCTTATTCATCTAGGTAGTTGAATTCCATGAGAATCATGATTTGGAGTTGGAGGTTGTGGTATTTGTACTTAAGTTATGGCATCATTATTTGTATGGGGTGCATTTTGAGATCTTCACTGACCATCAGAGTCTTCAGTACATCTCTAGTAAGAGGGATCTAAGTTTAAGGAAGCGTAGATGGCTTGAGGTGCTAAAGTACTATGATATGACCATTCTATATCGGGGAAGGACAATGTTGTGGCCGATGCTTTGAGTAGGAAGAATCCTAGCATGGGGAGTACTGAAGCACTTAGTATTGAGGAGAAACCATTTTCTAGAGATGTTTAGATGTTAGCTCAAAGTCTTGTCCGGTTGCAGATTTCAGAGGAGAGTGATGGGATGATTCTTTTTATTAAGGGTTGGTCCTCTTTAGTCGAGTAGATTTGTGTACACGAGTTTGATGATGAGAAGTTATGTGTCATTTGAGAAAAAGTATTAAAGGGGAGGCCAAGGTGATTTTTTGATTTTGATGGTGTCTTGAGGATCAGAGGCAGGGTTTGTGTACCCAAGACGGGCGAGTTGACTAGACTGATTCTTGAGGAGGCCCATTGTTCTCGATATTCCTTCTATCAAGGAGCGACGAAAATGTATCATGATCTGAGTCAGTATTACAGGTGGTGTGGGATGAAGAGAGATATTTCAGAATTTGTTCTAGGTGTTTGACTTGCCAACAGGTCAAGTGTGAGCACCAACGTCCCGGAGGTGTGTCTCACATGATGCCTACTCCTTCTTGAAAGTGGGTATGGATCACTATGGACTTTGTTGTGGGTTTTCCTACCACAATGGGTGGTAATGACACTATTTGGGTTGTTGTTGACAGGCTTACCAAGTCTTCCCACTTCATTCTGGTTCGGGTGAAGTATACAATAGAGAAGTTAGCGGAGCAATATAAATGTGAGACTACATGGGGATTGAGGTTCATTATTTACTTCCCATTTTTGAAAAGCATTACAACATGGCTTGGGTACTCAGCTATATATAAGTACAACATTTCACCCTCAAACAGTTGGCCAGTCTGAGTGGACGATTCAAATGTTGAAGGACATGCTTTGAGCATGTGTGATCAATTTTGGTGCTAGATGGGATCAACATTTACCCTTAGCAGAGTTCGCTAACAATAAAGGTTATCACTCTAGTGTTCAGATGGCCCCATCTAAGACATTGTATGGTAGAAGGTATAGATCTCTTATCGGCTGGTTTGATTCGGCAGAGATGGACTGTTTGGATATAGAGTTGCGTAGAAATGCTATGACGTAAGTCCATATGATTCAGTATAGACTGTTGACAGCCCAGAGTCAATAGAAGAGTTATGCAGACCGAAGAGTTGAGCCTTAGTGTTTATGAAGGATGATTATGTTTAGCTCCGAGTATCACCCATGAAGGGAGTGATGAGGTGGTTCGGAAATAAAGGAAAGCTTAGTCGTATATTCATCGGACCTTTTGAGATTTTGAGCCGAGTGGGGGAGATGGCCTATAAGTTGGCCTTGCCACCTAGTTTGTCGACAATTCATCCTGTTTTCATGCCTCTATGCTTCAGAAGTATATTCCGGATGAATCTCATGTCATTTCACTTGATTATGTGGAGCTAGGTCCAAGATTGAAATTTGAGGAGGAGCCTATAGTTATATTGGATACGCATGTTGGAAAGCTTAGGACCAAGGAGATTGCTTCACTGAAGGTGGAATTAAAGCACCGATCAGTGGGAGGAGGCACTTGGGAGATAAAATCTGACATGTGTTCCAGATATCCTCAAATTCTTCAAAGCTCCAAGAACTTTCTTTCACTTTATGTTCGAGGACGAACATGATTTTTAGTGGTGGATAATGTAATGACCCGATAAGTTATTTTTGGGAATTTTGAAATATTTTCTTAAGTTGAATTAATTAAATGATGGGTAATTGTAGATCATTGACTTAATTAATAGTTAATGGACTAAAGTGATAATTTATTTAAGATCCTACACTATTTAGCCCTTTAATAGTAAAATATGTGAGTAAAACTTATCATTTTTAGTACGAATTAATTGAGAAAAGAAATAAACAAAAGAAAGAACGGAGGAAGGGTTACGGTATCGCCGATTACGAATTGCTTCAGATAAGAAGTTTTAATCTCTTTACGCATGCAATTGCATCAATTGATCTTTATAATGCTTATGCTTTCATTAAATGCTACCTATATATGTACATAATAATATTATAATAGCATTAAATTGGAAAGGGGTTGTTGGAATTAAAAAATTGGCAAATCCTATATATATATATATATATGTATTCAAATTTGGAGAAAGTGGATGTTTTAGGCGTTTGTCAATCAAAATTTGAAACTATTAAGGCCATGATTTGACGACATGATAGGATTAATAGTTAGGAATATAAGTTATAACAGTCGAAGGTTGAAACAGTGGTGTCCTCGTGTAATTGACACCATTGTTTCATTTATTTTCTTATTTATAATAAATTATGATTCAAGTTTTAATATATTGATATAATTAATTCAGTGTTAGGTGTAAGATATTATGTGAATATCATTAGATTTATGATATTGGAAAATATTATTATTTCGAGAGTTAACGTACCACTTTGATCTTATTTTTCAGTTTTCTTACAGTGAGTTTAGGAATTAAATATTGATATATTATATTATATTAAATATTATTAGGGTTATATTATTTGAGAAAACTGGAACTTAATCCTATACTTGATCTTGGAAAATATGATAATTGAAATGTTAATTGGCATCAAGACTTAGGAACCTGATTACAACTTGAGTGAGTTTTTGGATGTAGGCTAAACCTATAGTAATATCGGTGTTGCTAGTTTTGAACCCTTATTATGATTATTATATGAATAGATTATATTGTTTTGGAAGCTCATCGAAAAGGGAACGCTTAAGTCCCAGAGTGATTGTTCGATTATTTAAGGCAAGTGTATTTCGAAATCATTGTTAAGCGCATGAAATTGCTATATTTTCTTGTGGTATATGTTTGGGAGTAATAAAAATTGGTGATGGGTGAACTTGTTCATGTTGAATAGTTCAATGATGGGAAAAAAGGGTAATAAAAAGGTGATGTGATTAATCGTTGGTGTGTAATGTTTGAGAATGACTTGAAGGCTTGTTGCTTATTTGTTGATGTTGTATCATAGTTGCATTATTGTGAATTATGTCTTCTTATGACAATGGTATTCCCTCATTATTTATGTGAACATATCATTTAATATTAGTTCTAAGACATGATTGTGAAAAGTGTTATGTGATAAGAGAATGTACCATTTTGAGGGGTGTATCGTGCGTCCCGCCGAATACTATATTTCAAGGGACATATCGTGCATCGCAATGGTTTCTATTATCGAGTGTCATATTGCACGCAACAATGGATGCATGGTCAGATATGTCCCCCATGGGTCCCAGACTGAGAGACAACGGGTGTATCATTAGGTCAGACATACATCACTGTACTTAACATTGCATTTCATGACATTGCATATTTTAGTCATTAATGAACTTGAACTTGGTTTTGCTGATCTTGTGGGTGCTTTTCTGTGAAACTTGTGACTGGTGAATATTGAGTTGTCATTGAAAATATGTAATCTGTTAGAATGTTGTTGTTGAGTATTGTGTTTCATGAATGGTGAACTATTAAGTTGGGCTGGTTTAATGCAGGTTGTAGTATGGATGTTCGGATAGGGTGTAAGATGTACCCGTATTTTGTTCCCTTATCTTGTGTTTAGTGGTTTGATTGTTGGGTACCTTGTGATTTGGTACTCACCCCTTGCATCTACAATTTTTTTATAGGTTACGAGCCTGGATCTTCATGAAACCTTCTATTCTCTTCATTTTCGAGGCTTTCTATGGAGATTTTGAGGTAGTTGTTGTCATCTCTGCATACCTTATTACTTGTGTTTATGATTTTGTTTTTACTTGAAGACAATGTCATCTGAGACTTGCGTATATTATTTCAATTCTAGTGTTTATATTAGAGACTTGTGTACGTGTCAATTAGGTTTTGGGGATTGAATTAAATTGACTTGTTTTTCGTATTAGTAATTGTTATTGGACTTTTGTTTTACTTCCACACTTTATCAAAATTATTGGGTTTAGGCTGAGTTGTCTTTGTGGGATAAGACGAGTGTCATCACATCCATTTTTGAGTCGTAATACAAAACCCCCATTATTTGATATTCCTTTCATCTGTTGATTTGAATCATGTTTTTATTCTATAATGTCTATTTCTACGGCTACCTTGAACATGTTCACACTTTACTCTTGAATCTTAAACATGTACCACTTCCTCTGGGAACGATCCCAACTCAATTGGTTGGGTTATATACTGACTAACGATCGTTGTCTCTTAGAATTAGATTACGTATCTTTGATATCGTTATTCGATTAGTTCAAACAAAACTTCAATTTTATGTCATAATTTTATATTCTGATAATATATATTGTATTTTAAAATGGAAGTAGGAGTAGTTTTTCGGCCGTTGAGTTGAAGCTAAAAATTTCTATTTTAAATAAAGTAAAAACAAAAATTACTTTTGTCAAGACTAAAATATTCTTTTCATATATATATATTTATCGATATACTTCTTATTAATTAATTAACATATTTCATAAGTTTGGTTAAATTTCATTTAAGAATTTTAATTTTAATTTTATTTAATAAATTTTTTTTTCATGGTTATGCAATATTATTTATATATTATATATCATTTTACGTATTATTTCGTAGAACTAGGAAAAAACTAACAATAATATTTTTACAAAGTTAGAAAAGAAAAAAGGAAATAACAATTAAGGTATAGTATGGAATAATTAAAAAAATAAAAATTTAATTAATTATTTTATAATAGATATTTAAAATGATTTATATATATAAAATAATTTTAATATTTGAAGTATATTAACCATTGTCTTTTTTTTGTGATTTTTCTCTTAAAATACTTTTTAAAAAAGATTAGTGGAACACAATATTCTTATGAAAAACACAGTTTTAAATGAAGTAGCCAAAGACAAATTACCTTTTTTTTTTTCAAAAACATTTTAAAAAAGCGATTTTGAAAAATTACTTCTAGAGATAAGCTATTTTTAGCTGTTATGCTAAACAGACTCATAATGATATGTATGAACTTTGAAATGTCAAACTCAAATCGTGTTATATGCGCTTAGACTTTACTTTTCCCCTTTTTCTTCTTGATAACTTTCTGCGCCAAAGAATCTATTTAAATTAATAAAATAAGAACAAGTGTTTTCAAAAAAATTTATCCTCTAATTAAACGTAATCTATTTTAATTATGATTTCTAATTACGTCAAAACTAATTTCTTTTCTAAACAAGGTAAATTAGAGTATAAGATACAATAACTATTTTTTTATTGAAATAATTACATAAGAAGCAAATATGTGATACTCCATGTGTTTACTATATATAGTTTGGTCTTATTTTAAATATCTCTCATTTCCATTTTTCCTCCTTCATCTCTCCCTTGTCTCTCTCACATCTTTGCTCTTTCTCTCTCACCTCTTCCTCTCTAACTCTGCAATACAATTACAAATATTAATAGTCAATGATAAAAATATAAAGGGAAAATTGTAAAAGTTAACAAAATATTAATTTAAAATAAATGCTATAACTATATTTTCACTTAATTCTAATTCGTAGCGAACACTTTGTCATTCGTCTTTCCTCAGAATATCGCTCGCCATTCTCCCTGAATCTCGATCGCCACTCTCCCTTGCCTCTCTCACTTTATACAAATATAAATGTATAAATTGTGAGTGTGTTTGTATTTGTAAAAAGCGAGAGAGAACTGTATATACAAATACAAATACAAATCTTTTCGTCACTTATAATTATACAAATACAACTATTCACCTACCTAGTTCTCTTTTTCCTTTCTCTCTTTATACAAACATAAATTATACAATAAAACGACAGAGATTTGATATATAAATACAGTTGTTTTAAGTCGATTCAAATGTATACGAATTTAAACTTTATGCAGATATACAAACACAAATGACATATACATACACAAACACAATTGTCATAAACAAAAACACATGATTATACAAATCGATGCAATTTATACAAATCAGATGCTTGCGATTTTATACAATCAGATGTTGCCTGTGATTTTATATAAATTAGATGTTGTATAACAAACATAGTTTGCTATGGAGCACAAATAGTAAAACTGTAACTATAGAGCGCTAATTTAACTTTTATGTTTACTAAACCTAAAATTTACTCAAATATAAATTGTAACTCAAATGTAATAACGATACACAAGGCAACAAATAATTGTATTCGTGATACAATTATCGATTAAATATATAATTTTCAATCAAATATACAAATCAATAGTATCTATCTCACCTTTCTCCTCCATCTTCTAGATATTGTTCACCTCTCTCCTCCATCTCGTTATCTTGCTTGTCTCTCTCCTCCTTCTAGTAGCTAGTTTGATACACATCAATCGTATCAATTGTATTCGTGATACAATTCGATCATATATACAAAATAACTGTATCTTTCTCCTATCTTCTAGATCTTGCTCGTTTCTCTCCTCCCTCTAGCATATAATTACAAATCGGAATCAAACAAACTATAATTGAGAAGTCTGATTATATTTGTATTCTTAAGCTACTTTTAAAATTTCCTCTTTTTTTATTTTCCGTCTAAAAAGTGCCTATTTATCCGACTTGATTGGTCTTCCCCAGTTGTGCAGGCCATTTGCATTTTTCAATTAGTCATCATCCAATGTCATTAAATTTCATGTATTAGTTAGTTTTTGGCCTTTCTCTTCAATGATTAGATAAAATGGAGTTTTCTTTACTATGCTTTCATGTTAGTGAAGAAAAGCCAATATATATTCTTGTGAGTCAAAGTTTAGGAAAATTCCAATAATTCTTAAATAATTTAAAAATAATTAAACTAGTAAGTTAACTATTATTTAAATTCAATAACTAAGAAATATTAGTTTAACAATATATTACTCCCTCCATTTCATTTTATGTGACACTTTTCGCATTTCGAGATTTAAGTAAGTCTATTTTTTACGGTAATTTTTTATTGATCCTTTTAACATTTTTAATTATCAATTATTGTGACTTATAGTACTTCTTACGTAGTTTACAAATATATAAATTTCATACGCAAATATTCGATCAAAGTTAAATTGCTTGACTCTCGAAAAACTGCCACATAAAATGGGACAAACGAAATATTTATTTATGTTAACAAAAACTAAGAGCTAATAAGAATTCGTCCGTTCTAAACTAGAGATCAACATTGAGCTCTAAGAATAAAAAAGATTATGTTAGAGAATACCATCCCCGACCTCTCCCCCCTCCCACTTCCCAAATAGGTCTTATGTGGCACCAATTCTAATTAATCAATACCAATATCGAATACTAATAATAATTAAGAACTAAACTAACATTTCTTAACATCTTGTTTCATAGTTACTCAATAGAACAAGTGTTATTTTTCATTTGTCGCTATACATATATGAAATCCACAAGTCAAATGACAAATGGTGCATGGATGTGTTCACAAAATAGATATTCCCTTCAATATGTATTCAATTTTGCTTTCTTTAATTTTCTTCATAGTTTGACATTTTTTTTATTTTCGTTAAATATTTAATAAAACAATTTAGATGGAAAAATTACAAGGATATACCACTTAAGACTTTTATTAACAAAATATCAATATATTTATATTTCATTACAAATTAAGTTTTTAAATTACATAGATAACAAAACATTTAATTTTGCATTTATTTAATTTTCTTTTACTGATTTTTCCTCATACTATTGATATTAATTGCCTTTTTATAGAGCGATTTTATTTAGGATAATAATATCCTCTCTCCTATTTTCTAATGACACCCGTTTCAATTTTTTTTCTCATACTATTGGTATTAAGTTCCTTTTATAGGGCTGATTTAATTAGGATTTTAATATTCTCTCTCCTATTTTTAGACACACGTTTCGCTATTTTATTTTCTTTTATTAATTTTTCTCTCTTATAATATTGGTATTACGTGTCTTTTATAGGGTCTATCTCCTACTTTTCAATGAAACACGTTTCGTTATTATTTTTTCCCTTTTTTACGTTTAGTGTAACTTTTGTTGGGATCTTAATTAGTTTATTCTTTTTAAAAGTTGATTATTACCAATATGGTAATCCTAATTACCTGTAAAATTTCAATTTATTCAATAAGGTAAGATAGTTTGAACCAAAAAATATACCAACACATACATCATGCTATTAACTTGATTTTTTGTAACAACAAATATACCATAATATGTACTAGATAATATTCCAATCCAATTTTTTCAAATTGTTTTTTTAGGTGAAAAGCAATTAACTCATGAGTCGTATATGTAATATATTTTGAACCAAAAAAATACACCAACACATATACCATGCTATAAGATTGGTTTCAGTTTGCAACAGCAAAAATATACTATCGTATGTATCAAATAACAATCCAAATTCATATTTTTTTCAAATTAGTATTTTTTAGGATAAAATCAATCAATATTTGAACTATACATGTGTAATATAGTTTGAACTGAAAAGTACCAACACATACACCGTGCTATTAGATTGGTGTCAGTTTGCAACAACAAATATACCATTATATGTACCAGAACAACATGCACACTATTTTTTTTACAATTACATGATGAGTCTCATCGCTTGCTGTATTGAATTAGAATTGAGAAATTATTGATATTCATTTTGAATAACTGTTACCACAGAGAATGAGAGTTTGATTTTGGTAGGAGACCTCCTCTGGAAGTTAATTATAACAAATTTGAATAAATATAGGAAGGTAAAATAATTGAAGTAATTTATGAGAATAGTGATAGGTGTGGCTGAGTTAGAGTCTTTTTTTTGTTAAAAGAAAAATTAAATTCTACTTTTGAAAAAAAATATTTCTATGTAAAGGTAAAAGAATTGCTATTTTGATGTAAACTCAGTTCTTTAATCTGTATAGTTAAAAAATCGACCCACTTAGATTTGTTAGATTTGAAAAATAATAGAAATTTCTTAATTATAAATATCAAGAACTTCCCCTAAAATAAGCGACACAAAAAATGTCACTGGACACTTAAAATATGTATATATAAATATAGAAACGATAATATCTCAAAAACTACACAAAATTTAAAATAAATAAAAAATACAAAAAAGTGCTAAAACAATATGCTTCGAAATGGCAACGTTGGTGTAATATATCATAAATATAAAAAATTACATGAGTTGAAAATAAAATGATCAAAATGAATAAATAATTTTTAGATTGAGGCGTTGATATCTCGCTCTCTTTAAGAAGATTCAAGTCCACTATGCCATAATCTGTATCATTCCAACAATAATACTCTTGACTTGTCTCCTCCAGAAAACAACAACCAAACATGTGTATAACTCAAGCAACTCTGGATTAGTTAATAGTCCAAAACTCAAAAAAAAAAAAAAAACACCTTCCTTCAACATATATTTACTCTCTTTTGTATAGTGAATATAGTTGAAGACTTAGAATATTTTTGTATGTTTCAACTCTCTCTTTCACTACATTAATCTCAATATAAACACAATACAATACTATTAATCTTTTTCACTCTATATTTTCTTGTATATCTCTTGTTGTTTCTACTTCTATCCAACACAAGGAAGACCACACTATTTATAGGTGATGAATCCTTCCTTGCAATGATTAGGAAGATAGTGGGTAGTAAATTTGTCAAATGAATGGCCCAAATGTTACATAAGTTAAAATACATAAAGATAAAATAATGAGTGAAATTAAGAGTTGATGGTTACTAACAACTAAGGGTCCCTTTCTTCCATTATTGATGAGAGTACAGAGCAAATATAATGTCCACCCATAAATTTAACATGATATATAATGTGACATACAATATTTTTTTATATTAATATTAAAATGTCACACCAAGCAAGACATGTCACCTATCCTATAAAGCCCTTGTAATTGACTAAGGAAAACAAGAAACAAGGAGAAGAAAAAAAAAGGAAAAACAAACTATTGAAATTGTGTTTGTTTTGTAACATGGAAAAATATTTCAAACTTCCAACTCTAGATTTTTGCAATGCAGAGTTAAAACCAGGAACCCATGAATGGGATCCATTGAGAGATGAAGTTTTCAAAGCCTTTCAAGAATATGGTTGTTTTGAGGTTATGTTGGATAAAATTAAGTATAACTTACCTAAATTTCTTAGTATAAGATTTAAATTACATTCTATCCCTACTTTTTTAAAATTTATGAAAATTCCTTTAAAATAATGTTATTCGAATACATAGCAAATAAGTCGGATACATTAAATATGATACATTAAAACAAATTCAGTTACAGTTTTAAATGAAAGAGAATATAAAATTGATTGTTAGTTTCTTAAATCATGCTAATTTAATTGATTTTAATATCTTCAAAATCTTATCAGATTCAATCAAATCAAAATTTAAATTTTCTTCTCCTAAATCTCTTTCAAATCTGCCCGCCTTCAATTCAGAATTTAAATTTTTTGCTCTTAATTCTATTCCAAATTCGTATGGTTACAAACAATTCAACTTTCATCTTTCAATTCTTTCCCCAATCATAATAGATTTTAAAAGTTGAAAACAATAGCCAATACATGATCATGAATAAATTCAAGAATCTGGAAAATCAAGGTGAGACATAAGTGAGATTTCAAATTTCGTCTCCCGATTCGTCGAAGATCCTTTCAATTTTGATTTAAAATCATAAAAACAATGAGAAGGTACATCATGAATATTTTGATTTTGCTAAGACAATGAAGAATCTGGAAAAAAAAAAATCTGACATTCAAAAATCTGAAAAAATATGAGTCTCGATTTGCAATGTATAAAATAGATCAGAGTTTTAATTGCATAGTAAAATAGATCTGACAATCCACGGTATGAAACTACATATATTGTGTTGTTAATTCGATTTTTATTTGTATTTTTGAGATGATCATACAATCGTGATACATTGATATTTGTGTTACTTGTATAAATTGATAAGTAATATACTCCTATTAATTAGATACATTAAATAAGTAATTTTGGAATTAAAGATCAACAAGTTAATGTGTGATACACACAATATTAATTTAAATCATTGTATCTTACCAAATATCTAACATGATACATTACTATTTGTATATCTTGTTGTTTGTGGAATACTATACTTATAGATGATACATTATGCATATATTTTGTTGTAAAAGCATCAAATATTCAAGAATGAGATATATATCAGATTAAAGTTATATTTTGTACCTGATATAAGTATATAAGTTTAGTTGTTTGATTGTTTGTGATTGATGCATAGAAATAACTGTTTTATACAATGTATCACTAATTTCTTTAATGTTAACATGTTTTGAATCATCAGAGTATCTTTATTCAGTCTATGATTCTGGAAGAAAATATATTGTTTGCCTTGAAAGATAAATATACAATTGTGGAAGATTTCAAGCTGATCAGATGCTTTTTTCTATAATTTTATTTTGTTGATAATAATGTATCTGATACAATAAGGCTGTGAAAGAATAGTGTGTGTAAGCTGAAATAAAGTGTATCTATAAAGGTATCATTTAGTAGTTGATTATGTATTTGATACAATTAGGTTATAAATGTTTATGTATTTATGTATCAAGATATTTAATTTGATACATAGTATTTTTATCAAAATAAACGAGATACATTGAAAATTAAGTATCAGACGCGTGGAACAAACAACGATTGTAGCAGTATGTATTGTATCAATAATAACACTAACAAAGACTAATTAAAGAATCAAAATAAATGAGATACATTGTGCCTTTGGCAGTGATAATCGTGTAATGACTTATCCAACTATTTCTTTCTCTTTTTTCTGAACTTGTTTTTCAATGTAGATTTAGAACTCGAACATGTATAAACATTACAAATCAAATATGACTTTCTAGTTTTTGATTTATAACAAAAGATTTCTAACAATACGTATGAAATAAGAAAAATATTATTTAATAATAAAATAATCAAATATGAAAAGAAATCCTAATATAATTAAATAACAAATATTCTTCCATAATATAGTAATTTGTGATTGATAAGGTATATCAATCAATTGATTTTCTTTCTATTAGTTGATTTTTATTTTTGTTGTTATTATTTTTGCTATTTCTTTCTCCACGTTATTCTCAAATCTCAATCATTTGTTATTTTTTTTTAAAAAAAGATTCATCACCAAAAAGTATAAGAGTTTTTCTAAATCTTGATTCAACATATAATATTTTTATGATTCAATCAATTTTAATTTTTTTGCTTTTTCTATAAGTTTTTCTTTGATCTTATTTTTTCATTTTCTTAATTTGATTTTTTTAGGAATAACAATTGATTTTTATCAACTTTGATGTTATTTTTACTTTTTATTATTATAATCTGAAATTATATTTTTGAGAAATAAAAAATTATTTTTTGAAATTTTGATTTCATTTTTGGTGTGGTATGGGGAGTGATTTGTGGATTGAAATAAGGAAGAAATAAATATTAATTTTGGGAGTTAGGATTTATGTATTAAATGTTTGGAGTTTGGAAGTAAAATAAAGAATTTTTGAAAATTTTAAAACTGATAGAGAATAATAAAAATTATGAAAAGAAAAAATATGTATATAGATAATTTATCATAAAATGAAACAAAGTGCCTTACATGAAGATATTAAAGAGATTTTCAACTTTCCATTAGAACTCAAAATGAGTAAATCATCTACTATGTTTGGTTACTTGGGACAAAATCCAGCATTGCCTCTCTATGAAAGATGGACAATTCAAGATGTTCTTTCTCATGGAGTTGCTCAAAAATTTGTTCATCTTTTGTGGCCAAATAGAAATCCAATAGTTTGGTATGTTAATTTCTAGTTCATACTATATTCTTTAAATAAAATATCTGTTGCTAAACAACAAAATCAATTAAACGATGGATTGGACTATACTCTAGTGACGAAATTTTTAGCTAATTTCAAGTTTTTTTAAAATGTATTTTTTTCATTTTTAGTGTTTGGATATTTGATTTTGTTAGGATCAATTTTTCCTTTAACAATGAGGAGAAACTTAGACATTTCAAAAGTTTAAGTTTAAGAAATTAAACTAAGCTTACCAAGTTACCAACTATACTCAGTTTATCTTATATTTTGAAATTCACCTTAATTACCCCACTATAACAAATAAAGGATATTGCAGCAATAATATAATTACCGTATCTTGTATTTTGCGGCATATTTATAACCAACATTCAATGTAAATGCTGCTAAAAATTATAGCAACTTTGAATGCAAATAATGATATTAACTTAATTATTGTTCAATATTTTTACAACAATAGAAAATCTATTGCAACTAAATTAAATATCTCTTTTCCTGTTGTGTTAACTATGTATTATTTTTTTTCTCACTACACTCAATTACCTTGCGTCTCTACTCATAATACTTTAATGTAACTTAATTTTCTTGTAAGTTTAACCGTGACATGGTACTTTCCTACTCAAAGCAATTGTCAATGTTAGAAAAGACAATAAGAAGAATGGTTATGGAGATTTTGTGAGTAGAGAAATACATTGAGAAGCAGAATGAATCATCAAATTATGTACTTATTTTCAATAAATATAGAAAACCTACAAGGGATGAGAAGGGAATTGGATTGGCTCCACACAGAGACAAAAATATACTAACTATTTTATTCCAAATTCAAGTAAATGGATAGCAAATTCAAAGGGATAATGGGCAATGGGTTGATGTTGAATGTCTCACCTAATTCTTTTCTAGTCCTTGTTGGAGATGTTTTTAAGGTACTTGTTTCTTATTCTTTTATGGTCTTTACGTTATATTTGGAGGACGTTCTATAAAAAAAAATAGTTTAAACATTTTCTTTATAATTTCTTGGGCAGAGAGTTTATTGAATTGTAAGCTCTCTTTCTCACCATCTAGTTATAAGGTTTGCTTATATTTGGGTCTTTTCAAACTTTTCTCACCATCTAGATTTAAGGTTGTCTTATACTTAGATATTCTCAAACTTTACTTGTTATATCGATCATATTGATATGTTATTTATTGTTTTCTTTTAATATTAGTCATTAGGTAAATATGTCACTATCTGCTACATTAGGTAAATATGTCACTATCTGCTACATAGAACCCCTTGGGAAATATCTTAATGAGTAAGTGATACAAGAAAAGAGGCTACAACCTTTTTGAAATGAAATATTACTTCAAAAGATTTTCAATTACTACTATTGCATCGTTGGTTTAGGTAAACCAACATCTTAATATGTTTATACATGTTGGTTTCTCTCTAAGTGTGTTAACTAATTAAGTCAAGAAAAGTTACTTTTACTTTGTTCAAATGATACTTTTATTAGATGGGTTTAAGTTTGGGTGTACCACAATTAAGTTATAAAAAAGTTAAATCATTCAAAAGATAATTACAAATAATGTTAACATGAATTGGTTGATCAAAAGAAGTGATAAGTAATAATAAATTAAATTACATCTATAATATATATAACTATAAAAGTTTTCAGTGTATATATTTGGAGTAACAATCATACTGGAGCTAGTCAAATATTTAAATATTTTAAGGACAACTAACAATGTTTCTTCTAACATTTTAAAATATTTTTGCAGGCATAGACAAATGGTAGATTACATGGTCCAATTCATAGAGTGCTAATGTCTAAAAAGGATGAAGAAAGGTTCTCTATAGGTTTTTTTTTTTTTACATTTTCCAAAGAAGGTTATCTTGTGAATGTCCCTAAAGAGCTTGTAGATGAAGATCACCCTTTGCTTTACAAGCCATTTGATGGTATAAAATATATAAATCAGAGGCTGGTCAAAGAGCAGGCCATGATAGTTTCAAGGCTTATTGTGGTGTTTGATGTAAAAGTAGATTCAGAATTTGAATATGACGAAAACATTTCTATTTTTAATTATATATTAGTAAAGTAATTGTTAGTGTTTAAGTTCTATGTACAATTTATTGTAAGCTTAATGATTATAATATTTAATTAGCGAAATCTTAATATTATTTAATATCATTAATTGTGGATTAACTAGTACAAATCTCAAAGAAAGAAAAAAAGAGAAGAAGAATAACACAGGTATTTAATTAGGTTCAGCCAGGCCTACTCCTTCTAGTAAAAACAGAGAAAATTTTTCACTATGAAAAAAGAAGAAACATATAATAATAATTTAGAATTCCTTAGAACTACATTGGGTATCGTCTACCAAGCCAGAAAATCTCCAACTATGTCCCCTATATAAAGATCTCAAGTTGTCCTTAACCTATAAGGAAAAGGATTTCCAAATCCTAGAAGGAAAATATTTAACTTTTCAAATTTGTTAGATAAAAGGGTCTCCTAAACTAATAGGAATTATACTTTTCTAAAATAAACAAGAAATAAATTGAATACATAATTAACATTGTCAAATTAATTGTTGGCCACTTGGCATTCTATAAAGAATTAAGACAACTTTTTCTAAGATAAAAACACACTTGAATTCGCTTTGAATAAGAAGTTCAGTAGAAACTAAGTTCTTCCTAATAGAACATTAATGTTGAGGTCTGCATTTTATTAAAATTTCCCATTTCAACACTAACACTAGTTTCATTAGACATTTTCCTAGAACAATTTGACACTCAACGTAGTATTAAAGAAGACTAACAATAAAGACTTTTATCTTTATTCACATCGTTTTTGGTTTACAATAAAGACTTCGTTATTTTATTTATATTCTTCCAATCATTAACTTAATAAACTTTTAGAACTGTCGATGTTTTTATATAATTCAAATCAGAATAAAACTCAAATAGAGCTGAGATTTATAAGGCTTTAATCCGTAGAAAACAAATATTGATATAAGAAAAAAAAAGAAGATAATTTGCTTAAGTTTGTTATTTGTTATTAGTGCTAAATTTTTATTCAATAATATAATGGGAAAGACTATTATGATATAATAACAATTATACAAGATGAAAGAATAAAAAATCAATCCCACTAAATTTACAGTCAGCCTTTAGGAAATTATTTCTTTTAAGCCCCTGAGATTATAGAACATACCCTTTTAAAATAGACCGATTCACTTAAACAAAGTAGGGTACCTCAAATTTTTGCAGAATTTCAAAATCACTCAATGTTTGCAAAATACTTAGTATGTGAGGAGGATTTAGATATTTATAGAAAAGCATTGGTTTAGAAAAATAGCATTGGTCTATACTTGGACAAATGTGATTCACACTTCGAGTAACAGCTTAAAAATAGCATTGGTTTGTTAATGTGCGGTTCACACATGCTCAAGTTCATTTCAATGTAATGATTCAGAAGGTCTTTTTTATATGATATAATATTGAAGGAAAATTATTTTGGCTAGTGATATTATGCCGAATGGAAATAGTTCCGGCAAGAGCTTGAGTATTGTGATTAGATGCATTTTGACGCTTGTGATTGATCTACTTGATACTTATTATTGATCTACTTGATACTCGTGAATACCTACTTGATATGTGATTGATATACTTGAAACTTATTGGTTTTTCAATTGTGATTGTTGGACTGAGATTGTTAAGCCTTGTGAACTATGTATTGTAACACTGTTAGGTTAGACTGATCTCTATACATGTTTTAGTTTGAGAAAGTTCGATTGGGATGAAAGAAGTACTCATATTCTAGGCTAGTTTTGATTTGTTTAGTAGGTTGCTTGATGAGTACCGTGTTGTTTGGTACTCACTTCTTGCTTCTATACTTGTTTAGGTTCTTAGCCCGGACCCGTGTGATCATCTTCTCCTCCTTTGTCTATTTCCGAGACTTCTCAAAGGACATTGATAACTACTTGTCATCCCGGCAAACCCTCTTCTTCCATTATGTTTATGCTTATTTATATTTTACCAACAAAGACTTTGAGACTCGTAGTTATCTTTCAATAATGTATTAATACATTAGTGACTTGTTCACGTGACAACCAGGTTTTGAGGATTTTATAGAATGACTAAATTTTTTGCTCTTATGTTATTCTTGTTTTACTTTCCACTTTTCCTTTGTATTTTTGGATTTGAGGATTACTTGTCTTGATGGGCTACACAAGTGTCATCACGTCTATTTTTGGCACATAAAAATTCTTCAAGTTGCACCAACCCGAAGAACACCTAAACTACAAGACAAAAAGTCAGTAAGAAACCTAACTAGAATATCTAACTAGTACGCTACAATCTTCTTTTAGATTCACAGCCCCACAAACTCTTCAATCAGACTCTCTTAAATATGAACTCTCTCGTACTTGATTGTGCTATGCTTGTCTCTCTATGTAAGTATGCAAATTTCTTTGTAGAAAACTCTGCGTTATTTATAGGTGTAAGAGTTAGTGTTTCAATTAATTTTGAAACAAAATTCATTCATTAAAGTTTTGAAATAACAAAATAATGAATGTGAGTTGTAACATTCTTTTTTGTTTTTAATTCTACGTTATAGGATTTTGAAAGAGGCTTTTTCATTCTACGTCATGGATTTTTTGAAAGATAATTTTTATTTTCAATTCATGAAACTATAACAAATTCTATTAATTAAAAGTCTTTTTCTTGCAAAACTTTTATCCTATAAATTGAGTTTCTTTTGGTTAAAAAAGATGAGCAAAAAAAAACCTATTTTCCCTTGAAAAACACTTGTGAGACATTAATCAAAAGGTGAAATCACCAATTCAAGAATAAAAGAGCGACATTCTTGAATGCTTCTTGTTTTGTGGCTTAGCTGACCCAAAGATAGAGTTGTTATTTATTCTTCGAATTGCTCGTGGAAGAGACTCCAACTATTTTCAAGAAACGTATTAACGTGCCTCTAAGCCAAGCAAACTTTGTTTTGGATTCCTTGTATTTTTATCTTTCTTGTTCATTTGTTCTAACAATTTGAAGATAGTTGTCTCTATGACATCCACATAAATAACAAACAATTTTCCAAATTTTCCTAATTCTAATTTTAAAATATTTGATGGCAAAGACTTTTCCAGACGGCGTGGAAAGATAAATTCTTTTTAAGACGATTAAAGTTGGCATATGTTCTTGAGAAACCTTGTCCTAATGCTCCTGGTTCTGATGTAGCAACGGACGAGACTACTTTAATTAAAGAACAAATTTCCAAATGGCAAGATGATGATAACATATGCAAGAACAATATTCTTGGAGAAATGTCCAATAAATATTATGATCAATATTATATTAAGTGCAAATTTGCTGAGGAGATTTGAGATACTCTTAAAGCTATTCGTTTAGCAGAAGAGGCGAGTTCAAAGAAATTTATTGATTCAAATTATATGGAGTTCAAAATGGTTGATGACAAGTCATTCACTGAACAAGTACAAGAATTTTAACTTATAGCTAATAAAATTTCTATATCTGAAATTGCTCTTGATGAAAACTTTCATGTTGGTACTATTGTTTCAAAACTTCCTCCATCTTGGAAGGAGTACAACAGCAAACTCTTGCACAAGAAGGAAGATTTGACTCTTGAACAATTATTGCAACACTTACAAATTGAACAAGAGACACGATACTGCAACAATAACATCTTGAAGGAGCCCATCATAAAATCTCATGTTGTTGAAAAAAAGATCAAGAAGGAACCTGTCAATAATAAATTTTTGAAGGCAAAGAAGAGTAAAAATTTCAACGTACTAATTTTAATTCTAAGTTGATTGAATATTATCATTGTCATAAAATTGATCACTATGCACGTGATTGTAAAAATTCTTAAAGACGAAAAGAAGAATGAAAAGACAAATAACAATACAAAAAAGGTACTGGTGGCAATGGTCACAGAAGCATTTGTAGCGGGAGATCAAGTGGAATGGTCGATAGACATTGGTGCAACTCGTCATATATCAGGTAATCATAATTCTTTCACGACCTATGAATTAGTGGAGGGGGGGGGGGGCGATAATGTT
>NC_028637.1:18903709-18933546 GCF_001406875.1 Solanum pennellii | reverse complement strand
TGGGAAAAGGAACTGTTGAATTGAAATTCACTTCTGGAAAAATGGTCACACTGATAGACGTATTGCATGTTCCTGATATTCGAAAGAACTTAGTGTTAGGTATGCTTCTTTCGAGCATGACTTTAAAATGATTTTTGAGGCAAATAAATTTATTTTATCTAAACAAGGCATGTTTGTTGGAAAATATTATGCTACAAATGGCATGTTCAAATTCAATATTGAAAATGAAAATACTTTTGCTTATGTTGTGGAGTCTTTAGATTTATGGCATGAACGTCTTAGTAATGTTAATTTTAGATCCATTCAACTTATTATGAAAAATGGATTAATTAAAGACTGTGGAAAGGATTATGTTGCTAAGTGTATTACTTGTAGCAAATGTAAAATAACAAAAAATCCTTTCAAGTCTGTTGAAAGGATATCCACACTTTTGGAGTTAATCCATACTGATATTTGTGAGATAGATTGTTTATCAAGTCATGAAAAGAGATAACTTATCACTTTCTTTGACGATTAATCAAGGTATACATATGTATTTCCATTAAAAACAAAAGATGAGACATTTGAGACTTTCAAAACATATAAAGCAGAAGTAAAAAATAAGTTGAGTTAAAAAATTAAATCAATTACATCTGACAGAGATGGAGAATATTTAAAATCAGATATTATTGATGTATATGAAAAAAAGCATTGAGAAACAATTGACAATGTCTTATACACCAAAAAAAATGGTCTAGCAGAAAGAAAGAACAGAAATTTCATCGAAATGGTTATCTCTATGCTTTATGGATCTGGTATCACTGAAAATTTGTGGACTGAAGCCTTATTTAATGCATGTCATATTTTGAATCGAATTCCTTCAAAGAAACATGATTCATCTCCACATGAACTTTGGAAGAATCGAAAGCCAAATATAAATTATTTTGAAAGTATGAAGTTGTTTGGCTCATGCTAGATTACCAGATCAACATTTGACTAAGATTGGATATAGAGGAGTAGATTGTGTATTTATTGATTATTCACAAACTAGTAAGGCTTATAGATTTTTTAATCTTGAAACTCCAAGACGTCACACACTTATTGAATCGTTGTACACTAACTTTTGTGAGCATATATTTCCTAAGAAAAAAAATTCTTCGGAACAAAATACAAGTTCTTCTATATCTAATCTTAAAATAAAAATAGTTGAACCTTTGAAAGAAAGTCAATCAAGACGTACTGCAAAATCAGCCAAACCAAGAGACTTTTGGACCAAATTTTGAAGTCTATTTAGTTCAAAGGGATCCTGAAAATTATGCTGAAGCAATGACTTCACATGATGCTCTTTTCTGGCATGAAGCTATTGATGATGAAATGCACTCTATTATGTCAAATAATACATGAGTTTTATCAGACCTCCTTCCGGGATGTAAGTCTATTGGTTGTAGATGGATCTTTAGAAAGAAATTGGAATCTGATGGTACCTTAGATAAGTACAAAGCTCGCTTGGTAGAAAAAGATTTTATTGAATTGAAAAATATTGATTATTTTGATACCTTTACATCTGTAGTTCGAATGAATTCTATTTGCTCTTCATTGCTTTAGACGCTATTCATAGTCTGATAATACATCAAATAAATGTGAAGACTGCATTTCTAAATGGTAATCTAGATGAAGAACTTTACATGAAAAAATCAGAAGGATTTGTAGTTCCTGGTCAAGAACACAAAGTTTGTAAGATTTTTAAATCTCTCTATGGATTAAAGCAAGCTCCAAAACAATGGAATGAGAAATTTAGACAAGTAATAATTTCTAATGGCTACTCAAGCAATGGTGGTGATATTTGCATATTTAGTAAATTTCAAAACAAATCTGGTGTTATAATGTCTTTATGTAGATGATATGTTGATCTTTGGAACTGATACAGAAAGAGTCAAAGAAACAAAATTGTTTCTAGCTTCTCAATTTGAAATGAAAGATCTTGGAGAAGCTGATGTAATTTTGGGCATTAAAATAATGAGATCAACGAATTACTTGACTCTTACTCAATCAAGTTATATTGAGAAAGTTTTAAAAAGGTTTGATCACTTTGACGACAAACCTGCTCCTACACCATTTGATCCTAGCATCAAACTAATGTGGAACTCTAGTTATGTTCTCGATCATCTGACATATTGTTAAATTGTTGAAAGTCTTATGCATGCCATGCATTGTACCAGGACGGATATTGGTTACGCAGTAGGAACTTTGAGCAAGTTTACTAGCGATCCCGTAGTTGAGCATTGTAATGCCTTAATTCGTGTTTTATGATACTTGAAGGGTACAATAATGCTGGCCTACATTATTCTACATTTTTAGTTGTTCTTGAAGGTTGCTACTTGGAATTATGATCCGAATGACTCTAAATATATTACTGCTTGGATTTTCACTTTGGCCGGAGAAGAGATCTCTTGAAAATGAAAGAAGCAGACATGTATTACCCATTCAATCATGGAATAAGAATTTGTAGCTATGTCTTCTGCTGGAGAGGAAGCTGATTGGTTGCGATCTTTGTTGATAGATATTACTTTGTGGAGTAAGACTGTACCACCATTAGTTATCTATTGTGATAATCAAGATGCTATATTTCGAGCTTCAAGTGATTGATACAATGGCATGTCGAGACAAGTTTGTCTCAAACATAATCAGGTGTGGAGATTATTAGAGGAAACTGTGATATCCTTCAATATGTAAAGTCCATATTTAATTTAGCGGATCCTTTGTCTAAAGGGTTAGGCAAAAATTTAGTGGTGAAAACTTTTAATGGGATGGGAATAAAGCATGTTGTAAATTAATTGTACTTTATGGAACCCTACCTAATGACGTAATCTTGGGTTCAAAGGGAAAAACAAGTAAAGTTACAATTGTGAAGCACATCAATAAAATTCCCATAAATAAAATAAAATAAGTAGATGTGCATGATTGAGAGTTTATTCTCTTAACAAATTTATAAGACCGATCTCGGTTGGAGTTACTAAGATAACTTTTGATAATTTTTTTTGATATTCCTACTGAAGAGAAAGATGAGATTATATTCTCTAACTAAGTCTATAAATCGATTTTGACTGGAGTGTGTAGGAATATTTTTGATATATTTACCGATAGTTTGCTGTAAGGGAAGATGAAATTTCTCTTAATGAAGTTCATAGACTATTTGGTCGGAGTATGCAAAGTTACTCTTGATGAAGTCACTGCACTAAGTGCGAAGTGGAGGCTGCTTCAATAAGATTTTAACAGGGAAATCTTAAAGCACTTGGCTAAAAGATTCAGGACACATGGTCGTAAGGTGTCAAAGGATTTTGATTTTTACCAGAACATAGTGTTACACGTGGAGTATTTTTCTGTTTCATTCAATGAACCACTTAGTTCAAGATTCTTTCACTAAGTAGTCAATAATTTAGAAAGACTTCACTAGCTAACTGTGTCAGTCCAAAAGACACCATTATTGACACATGTTGCTATATTAATGTCTCAAAATAATATTTGATTTTTCAAAATAAAATTTCTTGAAACAAGTGGGGGATTGTAAGAGTTATTATTTCAATTAATTTTGAAACAAAATTCTTCTGTTAAAGTTTTGAAATAACAAAATAATGAATGTGAGTTGTAACGTTCTTTTTTATTTTTATTCTATGTTATAGGATTTTGAAAGAGGCTTTTTAATCCTACGCTATGGATTTTTGAAAGATATTTTTTATTTTCAATTAATAAACCTATAATAAATTCTATTAATTAAAAGTCTTTTTCTTGGAAAACTTTTATCTTATAGATTGAATTTATTTTGGTAGAAAAAGATAAGGAAAAAAATACTTTCTCTTGAAAAACACTTGTCAGACATTAATGAAAAGGTGAAATCACCAATTCAAGAATAGAAAAGCAACATTCTTGAATGCTACTTGTTTTGTGGCTTAGTTGAATTCCATAGATAGAATTGTTATTAATTCTTTCAGTTGCTTGTGGAAGAGACTCCAACTATCTTCAAGAAACGTAAAACATGCCTCTAAGCCAAGCAAGTTTTGTTTTGGATTTCTTGTATTTTTGTCATTCTTGTTCATTTGTTCTAACAATAGGAACCATATTTCTCCTTGTATGAGTCGAATTCCAATCCTAATTTAACTTCACTTAAAAAGAATATATTCCCTTATGATCGCCTTCATACTTCATTCACTGCCTTCATATTCTGTTTCCTGTTTCAACTTTATTTATGTCTCCTTATTTTAGTTGGATTTGGTTTCCTTTGATCAGGTGGTGAAATTTCTATGAATAAAGAACTAAATCTATTATGATGACTATAGGGAGCTTTATCAGAAAGAGAATAGGGCCACCTTTAATTAATGGTATATCCTGTTTAGTTTGATTTAAGGAAGTGGACATTATTTAGGAAAAACTTTTGAGGGAAGTATGCTTTTGTAGTCCCTGCTAGGAAAACCATTTATAACAACTTGAAAACTATTATATCTCAATATTTCGCATGTCATTGTCTTTATACTTCTTCCAGAAACTAATAAGTTTGTGTGCACCCAAAGGTGTACCCTAGTGGTCAGTGAAGTGGTTCAAATTCTAGACACTAGGTGATTTCTTCCCATATGTTCTAGCTATCCTAGCCTTGGTGGATAGAGTTACTTAGTACCTATTCTTGTGGAAGGTGACAAGTATCTCGTGGAATTAGTTGAGGTGCACTCAAGTTGGCCCGGGAACCCAAATTATCAAAAACACATAATAGTTGTGTATTCACATCCAGTCCGCCGAAACGACATTGGAACTCAGTGCGACTCTATGCTTAATTTGACTAGGTTAAAGATTTAATAAACTTTTTTACGAAAAGTTGTCAACCTTGCAAATTTTACTTAGCCTAGGTTCACAACTTTTTTTTTCAGGTTTCGTGTGGCATAGGCGAGCCATTTCCTGAAAATGCTCTTTTAATGTTTGAGCTTGCTGGAAAATATTATTACTATTTTTCCTCTGTATCTAATGTTGAACCCCTGTTCTATCAACAAGATGAAACACTAATCATTGAGTCTTTTTGCGTCCATCACTGAATGGTCAAAGCATCTAGCCTGATAAGGGATAAAAATGCAGGTTAAATTCGTACTGGGCAGGTTGAGAGCAGTGTCTGCCCCTGTATGGTGGGTTGGATGGTTGTTTGCTATTAGGGATATCTGTTATGCACAACAAAAAATAGTATATTAAGTAAAAAAATTTAGGGATGGCAATCAGGGACTCAATGATCTCATTGAAGATCAGTTTTCTCCTTTTCTCCTTAAGGACAAGGCGAATTTTAAGGTAGGATGCACTGATACAAATGCTCCTTTAAGGACTTATTCTGGATAAAAATATTGGCGAGCAGCATGTGGAGATAATCTATCTTAGTTTGTCTGTCTTATTTTCTTTGTATTAAGTAGGATAAATTATATAAGCACTAATTATCTATAGTAATTATAAAGTAGAAGTTATTACCAGCATGCAACAACAGTTATTTACAGCAGTAACTGTTTCTATCTATCTGTTAGGAACTTTTTCTATCTATCTATTAGGAGTTATTTATGTTTAATATAAATATTTGTATTCTAGGATAATTCTAGGATGTAAATATATTATCATGTCTTTATATTTTGGAGATTTGTCAACTCCATACGGACATTATTTTTGATTAATGCAGTGTTTAAGATTTCATTTCATATAAGTTCCTCTCATAGCCCCTGTTCTTTTTTGGCTCATTTGCATTTATGAAGTTTATCCAAAAGTAGATAAGTATTTGATAGTGCTTTTGTAGTATGTGACACAACAATGTGCACATTAGAGAAAATGCCAGCAACGGAATGTTAACTAATATTATATCAAACATTAATCCTCATTATTTTAAGCACATAATATGATGAAAGTTTCTACTTTTTTTATGTCTCACATTTAAGTATTTAGTGCATTTAAGTATACCTTTTTTTATAACTGCAAATTGATTTAATGTATATGTGCTCATGGCTCTCTTTTTGTTTTTGTCAGAGAAGCAATATTGGATTTTTCAGTTTGGAATATAAGAAATTTAGCCCCTTGGTCTTTGTGAAAATTGAGAGAATGAATTTCTAGTGATCTTGTATCATAGAATATATTCATTTTTGCGGTAACTTAGAACTTGGTACAGATTTTATTAATATGAAAATGAAGAGAAGAAACTAACTAGTGGAAAGGCAGGTATAATAGAATTTACATATAGGATGACTGGCATGTGAAGACAATTTTGGTAAGTCCAATTCGAAAGAGACAAGACTTCAGCTAGAGGATCAAACTGAGACGTCTACTCTTGGAAACACATCAGTGTCACCTGAAAAGGTGGGAAGAACAGCTGGTGGGGGCCATAACACAATATAAACTAGTAATATATCTGAAATTCTCTGTGTTGACCAATCAAGAGAAGCATGTGAAAACACAGTTCAAAATCCTAATAAATCAGAATATAGAGAGAAAACACATGGTCAGCCTAGAAAGCAAAAATCTATTTCAGGATCCCCAATTAACACTACTGAACTTCTACCTTCGAAGTCGAAGGAGAAGTCTAGAGCTTCTGAGGCAAAAGATATTTTGGTAACTCATGATGCTACTGAGGAAAATAAAAGAAGATGGAGAAAGAATAAAAACAGTATATATATAGCTGTGATCGAATTCACAAGTATAAGGGGGCCATATAAGGTATTTATTACAAAGAATAACATATGAGCAAACATTGATTGAAGCTTACTCTTGTGAAGGCTTTAAAGGACAAAGGTTTATTATCTTTTATCAGAATTATTATGCTGTAAAATTTGTGGGAATTTAATTGATGAGTGCTTAATGAAGGTTGGAAAAGGCAATCTTCTATAACTTGTAGCAGCTTTATTGTAGTACACAATTTTCTGACTTGCAGATAATTGACCACTCATAGCAGCTTTTAGCTTAAATCAATACTTCCTATTTTTGAAGTGTGAACAATATAAAAGATTGATATTGACGAAACAAAGGCATAGGTACTTTAGTTCATTGAATCGGGAGATGTTACCCTAAAATATTTTAGGTTAATTTTGCATAATCGTTCTGTTGATGATGTTTCTGAAGTACACTTGGAGGTACTGACTATCCAAAAAAAAAGTACTTGGACTGGGGTACTTTCAAGATGTTCATGTGTTGCATTATTAGTGTTGCTTTGATATGATGGTCTCATTACTTGCTCTTTAGTGGGAGGAATCAGGTGTAAGCATCCTAACCTATTGACTTACTTGTATTGTGCTTTAATGACATCTGTCATAGTCTAAGGGCAACGGGTTTAGCACCTACTTGATTTTATTGCCAAAATAAGATGATACTTTTTAACCCCGTCATGTCTCATTTATAAGGTGAGCATATTATGTATGTGTATATGCCTAGTGCATTGTTTTTATTTTTATAAAATTACCTGCCCTTTTACTTGAACCCTTAACTGCAGTTGTATGCTTAACCTAGACCAAAATTATCTGGCCAATTAAAAAATTATATAATAGAAATTATTCAGGTCTGGTAGTTACTTTTTCATTGGCTAGCTCACTTCTACTGTATTTCTGTTTATTTTATAATTTTGAGAATATACTTTCTTTATCCGCAAACAAAGGTAAATCTTCATATATGAAATCTTGAAAGTACTTTAAGGTTTCATTTTCCCTTTTTCAAACCCCCATTTGCCTAAATGTGGTAGAAACAACAAAAAGAGGAACATTGATATATTTTCCATTTTACACTGAATTCATGCACTTGCAACTATATTTATTCTACTGTTGATTTTACTGTTTGTTGTTTTTTTTCTAAAAAAACACAAAGTGACTGAATTTAGACTTGTCTATTTAGTTCTGAATGCTCAAGTTAAAGATTTAGGGACATATGGGTTTTCTTAAACATCCTTTAGTCAGAAAGGCTTTAGATATGAATTGGCTGTTGGATATGGTGTATAATTTCAACTCAAGCTTTTGTTTGTTTATTTCGTTTATATTAGTTTCTAAAAACAAAGGTTTGGATTGATAAACAAATAAGTTCAATAAAATGAAAGAATAGTAAATTTTATCCTTTAGTTAGGAGATAAGGGAATAAATAATTTGTGTAACACTCAAATCTATAGGTTATGATTCTCCAGACCTGCAAAGTATGATGTAAGTTACAAAAACAAACCTTGCATCTTGATTCAGACTCCTTTTGTCAATTTCTTTATCTGCTATTAAAAGTTAATCTTGAAAGAATTGTAAGGTTCCGTTTTCTATCTTTAACCTATTGCAAGCATTGTTTGCCTAGATGTGGGTAGACACAAGAATAGAAGAGACTTGATACATTTTCCATATCATACTAAATTCATGCATTTGCAATTAGATTGATTTATATGTTCTACTATTGGTTTTAGTGTTTCTTGTTTTTTTTTTCAAATCTCAAAGTGGTTGAATTTTGGCTTATCTATTTAGTTTTGAATGCTCAAGTAAAAGCTTTATCGATGTATAGGGTTTTATTGAACACTCTCTCGTTAATTGAGTTTAAATCTGAAATGGATTTTGGGTATTGTGTATAATTGCAACTCAAGATTCGGTCTGTCTCTCTCTTGCAAATTAGTTTCTAAACACAATTACAAATTAGTTTCTAAAGACAAAGGTTTGAATAGATAAGCAAATAGATTCAAGAATAGAAAAAAAAGGAGTGAATTTCCTATCCTTAGGGTAAGAGATAACTGAATGAATAATTTGTGTAACACTTAAATCAATAGGTTAGGACACTTTATTGCTGCAAAGTATTATGGAAGTTACAAAACAAATTTCTTACTAAAATAGATGCATATGTCTTTCACGGTGTATGCTATAATCAAACTAAAAATACCAGAAAATAGAAACAACCAATGATATTCTTTTATTGTTTATTTGTAGCTTCCTATTCCATTCTAATCTATGGAATTCAATTAATTGGAAATATGTGTACATTCATTAAGTTCAATTTATGATCCTCCTTTTACTTCTTGAACATGTAATCAATTTCGAGTTCTACCCTTATTCTGTCTTGATGTCCTATTTTGACTTCAGTGGATGATTGACATGAATACTAGAAAGTTTATATTTCATATAATTCAGAAGAAAATGTATTGGTAGCAATTTCTATGAATAAAGAAAGAAAATCTATTATGAAGAGTATATGACACTTCATCAGAAAGAATATAGGGCCACTTTCAATTAATGGTATATCCTGTTTAGTTTTATTTTGGGAAGTGAACATTATCTGGGACAAACTGTTGAGGAAAGTATGCTTTTGTAGTCTCTTCTAGGAAAACCATTTATAACTACTTGAAAACTACCATATCTCTATATTTCGCCTGTCATTGTCTTTATATTACTTCCAGAAACTTATAGGTCTGTGTGCACCCAATGGTGTACCATAATGGTTAATGAAGTGGTTCAAATTCTAGACACTAGGTGATTTATTTCTATGTGTTCTAGCTATCCTAGCCTTGGTGGATAGAGTTACTTAGTACCTGTTGCTTGGAAGGTGACGGGTATCCCATTGAATTAGTTGAGGTGCACTCAAGATTGACCGAGAATCCAGATTATCAAAAACGCCTAATAGTTTTGTATTCCAAATCAGTGTACTCATCCAGTCCGCCAAAACGGTATTTGAACTCAGTTCGGCTTTATGCTCAATTCGACAAGATTATAGATTTAATAAAATTTTTTACGAAAAGTTGTCAACCTTGAACATTTTACTTGTCCTATGTTTACAATTTTTGTCATGTCTTGTCTGACATATGAGAGCCATTTCATGAAATGATCTTTTATTCTTTGAGTTTGCTGGAAATATTGTTATCTTTTTTCCTCTGTAACTAATGTTGCGCCCCTATGTTATCAAGAAGATGAAACACTTCTCATTGGGTCTTTTTACATCACTAAATGGTCAAAGTACCTGATCTGGTAAGGAATAAAAATGCATGTTCAATTCGTACTAGGCAGGTTGAGAGCAGTTTCTTCTCGCCTGTACAGGGGGTTGGATGGCTGTTTGCTATAAGGAACTTCTGTTATGCATAAAAAAATAGTACATTAAGTAAAAAAATTAGGGATGACAATCAGTGCCTCAATGATCTCATTGCATATCAGCTTTTTTCATTTCGCCTCGAGGACAAGGTGACTTTTTAGGTAGGATGCACTGATGCAAATGCTCCTTTAACGACTTACTCAGGATGAAAATATTGGTGAGCAACATATGGATATAATCTATCTTAATTTATCTGTCTTATTTTTTTATATTAAGAAGGATAAATCATATAAGCAATAACTATCTATAGTAATTATAAAGTAGAAGTTATTGTCTGCTACAATTAGTTACAACATTAAGTATTTCTAATGGTTTCTATTTATCTATTAGGAGTTATTTGTGTTTGCTATAAATATTTGTATTCGAGGAGAATTGTGGGAAGGAAACATATTATTATGTCTTTATATCTCGAGATTTGTCAACTCCATACGGACATTGTTATTGGTTAGTGCAGTGCTTAAGATTCTTGCACTTTATTTAGCCAGAAAAGTTTCATTTTCATTTATTTTCATATCAGTTCCTATCATAGCTCCTGTTCTTTTTTCACTCAGTTGCATTCATGATGTTTAGCCAAAAGTAGATAAGCATTTGGTAGTGCTTCTTTAGTATGTAACACAATAATGTACACATTAGAGAAAATGCCAGCAACGAAATGTTAACTAATATTGTATCAAATAATTAATCCTCATTATTTGAAGCGCATAATTAGATGAACATTTCTATTTTTTTAATCTCACATATTTAAGTAATTAGTGAAATTAAGTATACTTTTATTATTATTATTATTAACCTTTTTTTATAACTGCAACTTGGTTTGATGCATATGTGCTCATGCCTCTTTTTTCGTTCTTGTTAGATAAGCAATATTGGATTTTTCAGTTTGGACTATAAGAAATTTAGCCCCTTGGTCTTTGTGAGAATTGAGAGAATGAATTTCTAATGATCTTTTATCATTAAATATATTCATTTTTGGGGGAACTTAGAACTTGAATACAGATGTAATTAAGATGAAATTGAAGAGAACAAACTAACTAGTGGAAAGGCAAGTATACTAGGATTTACATATAGGATGACTTTTTTGTGAAGACATTTTTGGTAATTCCAATCAAGAAGAGACGAGAAATAAGCTAGAAGATCAAATTGAGACGTCTACTCACCTGAAAAGGTGGCAAGAATAAGGGGCCCATCACACAGCATCAACAGGTAATATGTCTTAAATTCTCGGTGTTGGCCAATAAAGAGATGCATGTAAAAAACAGTTTAAAATATTACTCAATCAGATTATCGATAAGAGAGAAACAACCTGGTCAGCTTAGAAAGCGAAAATCTATGTCAGGATCCCTAATTAACAGTATTAAACTTCTACCTTGGAAGTCGAAGGAGAAGTCTGGAGCTTCTGAGGCAAAAGATATTATTGTAACTCATGATGCTGCCGAGAAAAAGAAAAGAAAAATGAGAAAAAATAGTGCCATATAAGGTACTTATTACAAAGAATAACATATGAGAAAACATTGATTGAAGCTTACTTTGGTGAAGGCTGGAAAGGAAAAATGTTTGTTATGTTTTATCATAATTATTACGCTGTAAAATATGTTGGAATTTAATTGATAAATGCTTAATGAAATTTGGAAAAGACAATCTTCTATAACTTGTAGCAGCTTTATGGTACTACACATTTTTCTGACTTGCAGATACTTGACCACTCAAAGCAGCTTTTAGCTTATATCAATATTTCCTATTTTTAAAGTGTGAACAGTATAATAGATTGATATTGACGGAACAAAGGGATAGTTACTTTAGTTCATTGGATCGAGAGATGTTACTCTAAAATATTTTAGGTAAATTTTACATAATTGTTTTGTTGATATATGTTTCTGAAGAACGCTGCGAGGTACTGACTATACAAAAACAAAAAATTTGTTGGAGACGGGTACTTTCAAGCAGTTCATGTGTTGCATTAGTAATATTTCTTTGATATGGTGGTCTAATCACTTGCTCTTTACTGGGAGGAAGCAGGTGTAATTAGACTAACCCTGTTGACTTACTTGTATTGTGCTTTGATACATCTGTCATAGTTTAAGGGTAATGGGTTCAATACCTACTTGATTTTATAGCCCAAATAAGAAGATCCTATTTTACCCCGTTATGTCTCATTCATAAGGCGGACTTATTATGTATGTTTATATGCCTAGTTTATTGTTTTTATTATGTTTATATGCCTAGTTTATTTTTTTTATTTTTATAAATTATTCTCTCTTACACCTTAACCCTAAACTGCAGTTGTATGCTTAACCTAGACTAAAATTATCTAGCCTGTTAAAAATTTTTATTATAGAAAGTATTCAGGTCTAGTAGTTACTTTTTCATTGGTTAGCTCACTTCTACTGTATTTTCTATTTATTTTAAAATTTTGAGAATATATTTTTCTTTATCCGCAAACAAAGGTAAATCTTCATATCTGAAATCTTGTAAGTAGTTTAAGGTTTCATTTTCCCTTTTCCAAACCCCCTTTGCCTAAATATGGTAGAAACAAGAAAGAGGTGAAAATTGATACATTTTCCATTCTACACCAAATTCATGCATTTACAACTAAATTTATTTATTCTACTTTTGATTTTAGTGTTTCTGTTTTTTTTTTAAATCTCTAAGTGGCTGAATTTTGGCTTTTCTATTTAGTTCTGAATGCTCAAGTTAAAAATACTTTAGTCACGTAAGCTTTAAATCTTAATTGGCTGTCTGATATGGTGTATAATTGCAAATCATGTTTTGGTTCGTTTCTTTCTTGCAAATTAGTTTCTAATGACAAAGGTTTGGATAAATAAGCAAATAAGTTCAAGAAAATGAAAGAAAAATGAATTTTACCCTTTGATTAGGAGACAAATGAATAAATAATTTGTGTAACACTCAAATCTATAGGTTATGACTCTCCAGCGCTGCAAAGTATGATGTAAGTTACAAAAACAAACCTTGCATCTTGGTTCATACTCTTTTTCGATTTCATTATCTGCAATTTAAGGTTAATCTTGAAAGTATTTTGAGTTTCCGTTTTCCTTCTTTAACCTATTGCAAGCATTGTTTTTAAATGTGGTAGAAGCAAGAATAGGGGAGAGTTGATACATTTTTCATATCAAACTAAATTCATGCATTTGCAATTAGATCGATTAATATGTTCTACTGTTGGTTTTACTGTTTCTTATTTTTTTTTAAATGTCAAAGTGGTTGAATTTTTGCTTGTCCATTTAGTTTTGAATGCTCAAGTAAAAGCTTTAGCGATGCTTAGGGTTTTCTTGAACACTCTTTAGCCAGATGAGTTATGAATTTCTTTCTAGGTATTATGTATAATTGCTACTCAAGATTTGGTTAGTATCTTTCTTATAGATCCATTACAGATTAGTTTCTAAAGACAAAGGTTTTGATAGATAAGCAACTAGTTTCAAGAAAAGAAAAAAAAAAGAGTGAATTTCCTAGCCTTAGGGTAAGAGATAAGTGAATGAATAATTTGTGTAACACTTGTACCTATAGATAATGACTCTCTAGTGCAGCAAAGTATTATGTAAGTTATAGAACAAATGTCTTACTAAAATAGATGCATATGTATTTCATGGTGTATGCTATAATCAAACTAAAAATACTAGAAAATAGAAAGAACCAATTATATTGTTTTATTGTTTATTTGTATCTTCCTATTCCATTCAAATCTATGAAATATAATTAATCCTCATTATTTTAAGTGCATAATTGGATGAACATTTTTGTTTTTTTAATTTCACACATTTAAGTATTTAGTGCAATTAAGTATACTTTTTTTTTATATATATATTTTTTATAGCTGCAACTTGATTTGATGTATATGTGCTCATGCCTCTCTTTTCATTCTTGTCAAAGAAGTAATATTGGATTTTTCAGTCTGGAGTATAAGAAATTTAATCCCTTGGTCTTTGTGATAAATGATAGAATGAATTTCTTGTGATCTTGTATAATTGAATATATTCATTTTTGGGCGAACTTAGAACTTGAATAAAGATGTCATTAAGATGAAAATTAAGAGAAGCAACTAACTAGTGGAAAGGCAGGTATAATAGGATTTACATATAGGATGACTTTCTTGTGAAGACATTTTTGGTAATTCCAATCAGGAAGAGACGAGAAATCAGCTAGAAGATTAAACTGAGACGTCTACTCTTGAAAACACATCAGTGTCACCTCAAAAGGTGGCAACAACATCTGGTGGGGGCCATCACACAGCATAAGCAGATAATATGTCTAAAATTTTCGGTGTTGACCAATCAAGAGAAGCATGTGAAAACACAGTTCAAAATTTTTATCAATCAGAATATTGAGAGAAAACACCTGGTCAGCCAAGAAAGAAAAAATCTATTTCAGGATCCCTAATTAGAAGTACTAAACTTCTACCTATGAAGTCGAAGGAGAAGTCTGGAGCTTCTGAGGCAAAAGATACTATGGTAACTCATGATGCTACCGAGAAAAAGAAAAGAAAAAAGGAGAAAGAAAAAACACAATTAATATATACCTGTGAATGATTTCACAAGTATAAGGGGCCATCCAAGGTACTTATTACAAAGAACAACATATGAGCAAACATTGAATGAAGCTTACTATGGTGAAGGATGGAAAGGACAAAGTTTTGTTATCTTTCATCAGAACTTTTATGTTGTAAAATAGGTGGGACTTTAATTGATGAATGCTTAATGAAGGTTAGAAAAGACAATCTTCTATAACTTGTTGCAATTTTATTGTACTACACAATTTTCTGACTTGTAGATATTTGACAACTCAGAGCAACTGTTATCTTAAATCCATATTTTCTATTTCTGAAGTGTGAACAGTATAAAAGATTGATATTGATGGAACAAAGGCATAGTTACTTTAGTTCATTGAATCGAGAGTTAACCCTGTTGACGTACTTGTACTATGTTTTGCTGACATTTGTCATAGTCTAAGGGAAATGGATTTAGCACCTACTTGATTTGTTGCCCAAATAAGTTGATCCTATTTTACCCCGTCATATCTCATTCATAAGGCGGTCATATAATGTATGTTTATATGCGTAGTGCATTGTTTTTATTTTTATAAAATTAGCTGCTCTTTTACCTGAACCCTTAATTGCAGTTGTATGCCTAACCTGTTAAAAAATTATATAATAGAGAGTATTCAGGTCTAGTAGTTACTTTTTCATTGGTTAGCTCACTGCTATTGTGGTTTCTGTTTATTTTAAAATTTTGAGAATATACTTTCTTTATCCACAAACAAAGGTAAATCTTTATATCTGAAATCTTGAAAGTAGTTTAAGGTTTCGTTGCCCTTTTTCAAACCTCCATTTGCCTACATGTGGTAGAAAAAACAAAAAGGGGAAACTTGATACATTTTTCAGTTTACACTAAATTCATGCGTTTGCAACTAAATTTATTTATTTATATATTCTACTGTTGGTTTTAGTGTTTCTCGTTTTTTAAAAAAATCTCAAAGTGGCTGAATTTTGGCTTGTCTATTTAGTTCTGAATGCTCAAGTTAAAGCTTTAGAGGTGCACGGGTTTTATCGAACATCCTTTTGTCATATGAACATTAAATTTGAATTGCTGTTGGATATGGTGTATAGTTGCAACTCAAGCTTTGGTTCATCTCTTTCTTACAAATTATTTCTAAAGACAAAGGTTTGGGTAGATAAGTAAATAAGTTCAAGAAAATGAAAGAAAAGTTACTTTTACCCTTTTGTTAGGAGATAAGTGAAATAAATAATTTGTGTAACATTCAAATCTACAGGTTATGACTTTCCAGTGCTGGAAAGTATGATGTATGTTAAATAAACAAACCTTGCATCTTGATTCTTACTCTTTCTGTCGATTTCTTTATTTGCAATTAAAGGTTAATACTGAAAATAATGTAATGTTCCGTTTTCCATTTTTAACCTATTGCAAGCATTGTTTGCCTAAATGTGGGTAGAAACAAGAAACGGGGAAACTCGATACATTTTCCACATCACACTAAATTCATGCATTTGCAACTAGATTGATTTATATATTCTAGTGTTGGTTTTAGTGTTTCTTGTTTTTTTTTTAAATCTCAAAGTGGCTGAATTTTGGCTTGTCCATTTAATTCTGAATTCTCAAGTAAAGATTTTAGGGATTCATAGGGTTTTCTTGAACACTCTCTAGTCAGATGAGTTTAAATCTGAATTGGCTATTGGGTATTGTGCATAATTTCAACTCAAGCTTTGGTCTGTCTCTTTCTTACAAATTAGTTTCTAAAGACAATTACATATTAGTTTCTAAAGACAAAGGTTTCATACATAAGAAAATAGGTTTAAGAAAAGAAATAAAGAGTGAATTTCCTACCCTTAGGGTATGAGATAAGTGAATAAATAATTTGTGTAACACTTGAATATAAAGGTTAGGACCCTCTAGTGCCTGTAAAGTATTTTCTAAGTTATAAAACAAATGTCTTACTAAAATAGATACATATGTCTTTCACGGTGTATGCTATTACCATAAAATATACCAGAAAATAGAAAGAATCAATGATATTCTTTTATTATTTATTTGTAGCTTCCTATTCCATTCAAGTCTATGAAATGCAATTAAGTGGAAATATGTGTACATTCATTTAGTTGAAATTATGATCCTCTTTTTACTCATGTAATCAATTTTGAGTTCTACTCTTATTCGGTCTTGATGTCCGATTTTGACTTCACAGGATGATTGACATGAATACTAGCAAGTTTATATTTCATATAATTCAGAATATGTATGGGTAGTAATTTCTATGAATAAAGAAATAAAATCTATTATTAAGAGTATAGGGATGTTTCTAAGAAAGAATATAGGGCCACCTTTAATTAACGATATATCATGTTTCGGTTTATTTAGGGAAGTGGACATTATTTGAGACAAACTGTTGAGGAAAGTATGCTTTTGTAGTGCCTGCAAGGAAAACCATCTATATCAACTTGAAAACTACCATATCTCAATACTTTGCCTTTCATTGTCTTTATATTTCTTCGAGAAACTTATAAGTTTGTGTGCACCCAAGGGTGTATCCTAGTGGTCAATGAAGTGGTTCAACATCTAGACACTAGATGATTTCTTCCCATATGTTCTAGCTGTCCTAGCTTTGGTGGATAGAATTATTTAGTTCCTATTGTTGTGGAAGGTAATGAGTATCTTGTGGAATTAGTTGAGGCACACTCAAGTTTTCCCGGGCACCACGTTATTAAAAAAAACCTAATAGTGTTGTATCATAGATCAGTGTACTCATCCAGTTCGCCAAAACGACATTGGAACACACTGCGGTTCTACGCTCAATTCGAGTTTATTATAGATGGAAAACACTTTCTTACAAAAAGTTGTAAACCTTGCAAATTTTACTTTCCCTAGGTTCACAACTTCTTTTCAGGTCTCGTGTGGAATATGGGTGCCATTTCATGAAAATGCTCTTTTATTGTTTGAGCTTACTGGAAAATATTATTATCTTTTTTCCTCTGTATCTAATGTTGCATCCCTGTGCTATCAAGAAGATAAAACACTGCTCATTGGGTGTTTTTGCGTCCATTACTGAATGGTCAAAGCACTTGGTCTGGTAAAGGATAAAAATGTAAGTTCAATTTGTAGTGTGCAGGTTGAGAGTAGTGTTTGGTCCCCTATAGAGGCGGGGTGGTGGTGGTTTGATGGTTGTTTGCTATTAGGGACTTCTGTTATGCAAAAAAAATATATAGTATATTAAGTTAAAAAAAAATTAGGATGGAAATCAGGGCCTCAGTTATCTCATGGCAAATAGTTTTCTAATTTTCGCCTTGAGGACAAGCCAACTTTTTAGGGAGGATGCGCCGATATGAATGCTCCTTTGAGGACTTTCTCTGGAAGAAAATATTGGCGAGCAACATGTGGAGATAATCTATCTTAGTTTATTTTGTCTTATTTTCTTTGTATTAAGTAGGATGATTTATATAAGTATTAATTATATATAGTAATTATAAAGTAGAAGTTATTACCTGCAGGCAACAACAGTTATTTAAAGCAATAACTGTTTATATCTATCTGTTAGGAACTGTTTTTATCTATCTATTAGGAGTTATTTATGTTTGTATTCTAGGAGAATTCTAGGAAGGAAATATATTATGATATCTTTATATCTGGAGACTTGTCAACTTCATACGGACATTGTTATGCAGTGTTTAGGATTATTGCACTTTATTTAACTAGTAAAGTTTCATTTTCATATCGTTTCATATCAGTTCCTATCATAACCCTTATTATTTTTTTAGCTCAGTTGTATTTATGAAGTTTAGCCAAAAGTAGATAAGTATATTGATATTGCTACTGTAGTATGTGACACAATAATGTACACATTAGAGAAAATGCCAGCACGGAATGTTAACTATTATTGTTTCAAACATAAATCCTCATTATTTTAAGCGCATAATTGGATGAACTTTCTATTTTTTTATCTGACACATTTAAGTATTTAGTGCAATTAAGTATACCTTTTTTTATTTTTTATTTTTTTATTACTGCAACTTGATTTTGATGTATATGTGCTGGTGCCTTTCTTTTTGTTCTTGTTAGAGAATCAATATTGGATTTTTCAGTTTAGAGTATAAGAACTTTAGCCCCTTGGTGTTTTTCAGAATTGAGAGAATAAATTTCTAGTGATCCTGTATCATTGAATATGTTCATCTCTGCGGGAACTTAGAACTTAGTACAAATGTCATTAAGATAAAAATAAATAGAAGACACTAACTAGTGGAAAGACAGGTATAATTGGGTTTACATATAGGATTCTTGTCCTGTGAAGACATTTTTGGTAATTCCAATCCCGAAGAGACAAGACTTAAGTGAGATGACAACTCTCGGAAACACATCAGTGTCACCTAAAAAGGTGGAAAGAACATTTGGTAGGGGCCATCACACAACATCAACAGGTAATATGTCTGAAATTCTTGGTGTTGACCAATCAAGAGAAGCATGTGAAAATGCAGTTCAAAATCTTAATCAATCAGAATGTCGAGAAAAGACCTGGTCAACCTAGAAAGCGAAAATCTATTTCAGGATCCCCGATTAGTAGTACAAAACTTCTACATTCGAAGTTGAAGGAGAAGTCTGGAGCTACTGAGGCAAAAGATACTGTGGTAACTCATAATGCTACCAAGGAAAAGAAAAAAAAAGGAGAAAGAAAAAAAGTAGTAAACATATAGTTGTGAATGAATTCACAAGAATAAGGGGCCATATGAGGTACTTATTACAAAGAATAACATATGAGAAAACCTTGATTGAAGCTTACTCTGGTGAAGGCTGGAAAGGACAAAGGTTTGTTATCTGTTAATTGATGAATGCTTAATGAAGAGTATAGGGCACTTTATCAGATAGAGTATAGGGAAACCTTTTACCATTAAGTGAATGGTATATCCTGTTTAGTTTTCTTTAGGGAAATGGACAGACTTGGGACAAACTGTTTAGGAAAGTATATTTTTGCAGTCCTTGCTACGAGAACCTATTACATCAACTTGAAAACTACCATATCTCAATATTTCGCCCGTCATTGTCCTCATATTTCTTCCAGAAACTAATAAGTTTGTATGCACCCAAGGGTGTACCCCAGTGGTCAATGAAGTGGCTAAACTTCTAGATATTGGGTGACTTCTTCCCATATGTTCTAGTTGTCCTAGACTTGGTGAATAGAGTTACCTACTAACCTGTTGTTGTGGAAGGTGATGAGTATCTTGTGGAATTAGTTGAGTTAGAATCAAGGTTACTCGGGCACCACGATTATCAAAAAAGCCTAATAGTTTTGTATTCCAGATCAGTGTACTCATCTAGTCCGCCACAACGGCATTGGAACTCAGTGTGTCTCTATGCTCAATTTGAGTACATTATATATGAAATAAACTTTTTACAAAAAGTTGTCAACCTTGCAAATTTTAGTTGTCCTAGGTTCATAGTTTCATTTCAGGTCTCATGTGACATATGGGAGCCATTTCATGAAAATGCTCTTTTATTGTTTGAGCTTGCTGGAAAATATTATTATCTTTTTTACTCTGTATCTAACGTTTCACCCATGTGCTATAATGAAGATGAAAAACTTCTCATTGGGTCTTTTTGCGTCCTTCACTGAATAGTCAAAGCACCTGGTCTGTTAAGGGATAAAAATGCAGGTTCAATTCGTGCTGGGCAGGTTGAGAACAGTGTCTGCTCCCCTGTTCCTGGGTTTGGAAGGATGTTTACTATAAGGGACTTCCGTTATGCATAAAAAATATAGTATATTAAGTAAAAAATATTTGGGCAAATCAGGGCTTCAATGATCTCCTACTGTATTGTTGTTCCTGAGTAGTAGTCTTTTGGTAACTAAATAATAAGTTACCCATTAATTTTTTAATTTTGAAATTCCATGGACTAACTATCAATTCCAATGACTTTATGTATAAATTATAGAAGGAGGACTAGTGTGATTGGACAATTTCCCCCCCTTCCCCCCGCCTCTCAATTTGAAATCATGAAGGTGTCGAGAGATGGATTTATCTATTCGTGCTTCATATCCTCATTAGATTTTTTGGCTAAAAACATCCCTCAAATAACACAATATTAAAGTACATCCTTGTAATATCACAGTGACCAAGGAACATCCTTTAACTATTGAAAATCTAGCAAGTTTCACCTTTCTGTCAAGAACTGCTTGAAATCTAACAGAGCATTTTAAAACTAATGTGACACCACTATAGTTTCTATTTGCAACTAGGTTCTTTTTTTTAATCATAGTCAATCTTATTCCTCCTTAAGCTGGTTAACCGGTAGAATAAACATCGATCATCACTAATTAGCACTTCATCTTTTTGTTGAAGTCATTGAGTGCTCACAGTCACGGAACAGAAATAAAATGAAAGATGGAAAATATGAGAGTTTGTGAGTATGTATTAAAATTTGAATGAAACGAGAAATATGTTAGTAGCATTACTAGATGAAATATGCACAAGATGTAATTGGATGGACATTTCTGACACGTCTATGATATTTTTTTTGCCATAGCATATACATATGCATTAGCATAATAACAATAAGTTGTTAACTCTTAGCTAAATTTTGATTGCTAAAAATAAAGAACCAAATTGAGATGGGAAAATATTTCATGTTTTTGTGGAGAATATGGACAATGTTACCTTTATTGGTTTTGGATAATTATAAAAAAAAAAAACTAACTATGCTTGTTATTGCCTTTAATTTACCTTCTTCTAATTAAGAGGAAAGACTTTGAATAACACATGTACCACTTATTAAAGCAATCATTCTTCATGTTCTTGAGGGGTACTGGTTCCGTTTGCATGATTCGACTTTGCATTATTGCATCACCGATTGAAAAATGACCAGAGTGGAAAATGAAGCATACTTCAACAAATGAAAGTTAAAATTCATATTTCTGAGAACTGAGTGAATATGAAGTGTTCAAATCTGAGGAGTTTTTAATAAAATTCACCCACTCCATTAGATTTTCAACTGCCTTTTAACTAATGGATGGGATTTGTTAATGTATAGATATTTGAAGGGTGTTTTTTGTTCACTATGATATTACAAGGATGTGCTTTAATTTTATATGCCTGATGATATAATTGCCTTGTTAAACTGAGTCATATTTTTATTTAGCGATTAACATCATTTACTTTTTGTACATGAAAATATAGAATCTGATAATTTATAATTTATGGATAGAATAAATCCTCAAGAAAAAAAATATGTGAAAGTTTTTTTATAATAAATATTAGTTATAAACAAGTTAAGACCGTTAAAAATGTACACCATAACCATATAAATAATATTTTTGGGGATTATCTAAGGTCAAACGTTCACCACTTTTTGTTATTATTGCTTTGTTAATCTAACAAAATTATAGAAGAAGAATAAATTTGAGACAACAAAAAAAATACTATTGTTGATCCTTTTAAAAATTCATTCTTCATCAAATTGCTGCTTTGAAGGCCCATCTAGATGTTTCATCAATGCAACATTATGACTTTTTCAAAAATATCTATGTATAATTGTTGCATAAAAAAGTACAAGTATATCAAAATGTTGAATTCTAGACTCATGTTGAAAATATTTTCGAGCATTTGTAATGACCGGTTTCATTATACAAATGCCAGTGGGGGGAAATCTGGGCCGGAAAACTTTTTCTTAGTATTAGGATTTCCCGACCTTGTCCATCTTTGGAAGAAATTTGAGTCATCAAGTGGTAGGAAAATCTGGTAGCAATCGAGTGGAATAAATAGAAATTTGATTACATGGTCGACTAGATAACTCGTTAGGGGATCCGTATGACTTTACGAAATTAAATTTTGATGAATAGAACTCTAGGAATCGACCGTAGTGTTAAGGATACTTTATGGGCGTAGTGGGTTAAGAGTATGTTGTGAAAGGCGAAAACTGAAAATTCCTTAGGAACTCATTGCCTCGCTTCGTACCACTACAGTGATGTCTCTACAACGGGATGGGTACAACTGTAGAGGACAATGCAGATATTGAATTATATGATTTTTGGAATATTTCAAGGGAGCTCACTGGTTAAAAAAGTGTCATTGCGGCAACGTCACTATAACAAGATGGGTGTCCCTGTAGCTGGATGGCGGGCTTTAAAATGGTAAATCAAACCCTCAGACGACCTTACTTTGTATTTTTCAACTTTTTGAGTTAAGAGACAACCCTTGGGATATTCAAACTCGTTTTCCACAATTTGAAGCTAGAGGTAAGTTTTTCAATTTCCGAATTAGTTTTTCTATTGGTAGAACATTTTAGAATGGGTCAATATTGATGGTGAAGTATGTCTTGAAGAATCCTATGGTGGAATTAACCCTAAATTGACTAGTTGGGGTCATGAGTTTGAACTAGGATTGATAACTTGTTAGTATTCCAGGAATTTGGTGTTTCTTTATTGATTTTCGTATACAAATCATTGTTTATAGACCACGAACAAGCAGAATAAATCCATAAAGGGAAGGATCAAGTTGTCTAGGGTTTCAAGCTTTTTTCGAGGTAGGTGATGGTTGTGATTGTATGATTATGTGATATACGCTTGCTTTGTTTCATTGTGATGCTTGTATATGTATGCTTGTTGCAATATTGTTCATAGATGTTGAAATGAAATATATGAATATCGACACCCTAAAATCATGACTTGAATGAGTGATATTGATGTGTTATTGTGATGTGTGATTGGGATCTGCTGCCATGTCCCGGCACACTTACTTGGACATGCTAACTGGGATCGGTTTCCATGTTTTGGCATAAAAAATTGATCGAATTTCCATGTTCTGACATGCTAGCAGTTTGACTTTGGGTTCAAGAACCAACTATGTGATGAAGCATGTTAATTGTGATGCTGATTCTTAGGATAATATTGTATATATTGATATTTATGCATGTGTTATAATATTGTAATTGTTTTATATATGTTGATATTTATGCATGTGTTATAATATTGTAATTGCTTGCTTATGTTACACTAGTGGGATAGCCGCATGATTCTACTAGTACAGAGTGGTTGAATACAGGACATTTTCACGCGACTGTTGATATATCTCGCTTAGGAGATTGGTGATCGCTTCGAGTTCCAAGGGGAGCCACATCATTTAGGTTCCATGGAATTTTCTTTAGGTTAATTCCACCATTTTCGTACCTAGACCTTGCGTTAGTTAGTTAGATAGTACACTAGAAATTCTTATCAGATTTTGTTCTCGTTTGTAGTTTTGATACATTGACTTTCAGATTCTAGACTTATCTTCCACATTGCTGGATAGTTATTACATCTTTACTTAGTAATGAAACTTAGCTTAGTTATTTAACTTACTTCTGTAACTTAAATTCCTTATTTTTTAGATATATTGCTTTGTTTTGTTGCTAGTAGTGGTTATCCCACTGAATTGTAGTATGGGTGCCAATCACAACGGTCTAGGTCGTGATATCTTTAAAAAACTAAAAATGAGTATAGCGTAGATAACTCAAACGCTCAGTATGACTTTGAGATGAAGGATAATAAATCTATATTAATCGATATATCTTTTGTAGCTTAAGATATTGATTTTATTTAGAGAAAGTTTTATTTTATGTCCTTCAAATTAAGCGTGCCAAAACCAGTCATAACTCACAGAAAAAAATTAAGAAAACCCAAATGAGAAGGAAAATAAGAAAAATATTATAATGACGAAAGCTTTGTCCAAGAGATATTATATACGTCCAGACGAAAATAATCAATACAATTTCAAGGAGACAAAAAAACAACGAGAAAATACACACATTAATGGGAGAAAACAATGAGATATTTAATGATGATAACAAATCATTTAACTAGAAAAGTTCTCATGTGTTTAAATAACATACCTCAAAAAGTTGATTAACACTTCAACCTACTTTCATTCCTTTAAGTACATAAAATTTAGTAAAAATAGATACCAACATAAAAACCAAAAAAATGGGCATGCAAAGTTATTAACTCTCAGAATATCTTTTTAATGAATACAAAATCTCATCCTTGTATGTGAGGGAATGACGTTGTTGATGAAGAAATTAGAAATTTATAAGAGTTTTTTATTGTACCTTCAACAATTCCTGTAGACAAAACTTACTTGAATACTCAATTAATTTTTGTTATTTAATTTGTACTAATAAATACTTATAACAATAATTTTGAAGAAACATAAACAACAATGTTTAAAGCATGTGTTAAAATTTACAATTATATTTTTATAAAAGAAAACCCTACGCTTGCCTACGTGGCGCAACCACAAGCAAGAATTTCCTTTTAAATTTATTTATTTCCAAAATTAGCCTTCCTCTTTCATGAAAAGATGTGATTTTTATGAAAAGTTGCGACTTGAATGAAGATCTGTGACTTTTATCAAAAGTTGTGACTTTAATTAAAAGTTGTGACTTTTATGAAAATTGCGACTTTAATGAAGAGCTGCGATTTTATGAAAAGTTGTGACTTTTACCAAAGGTTGTGAACTTTCCGAAGGGTTGCAACTTTTCAAAATAGCTGTAACCTTCTGATACGGCACAACAAACATATATTCACACTACCCTTTGTTGATTATAAATAGAGGGGTTTTCTCTCATTTTAAAACAGCAAAAAATTTTATCAACTTCTTCTACTTCCACAAAATTAATTTTTCGTATGCTTTGCTCCTTTTGAATGACTTATTGTCATCAGCGTTTTCTCTATCAATAAGTTGGTGTATAAAATATTTGCATCCTAAGAGGATGTAATTCATTAAACCTCTCGTATTAGAGGAAAATAGCTTACTTAAGGGGGACATTGTGCATTCACTGGACTCGATTTGTTCTTTCAATTTTATTTTATTTTAACGTATCCTGGTATTTTTTTATAATCATAAATTTATGCATCTGATATTAATTGTTGTTTTTGAGTACATGTTCTAAACTCTGTTGTTTATCTTTCTGCAAAGTTTTTGTCTCCGGTTATATTGAACATATACGCATATAGTACGTATATTCATCGTACATAAAAAAGTTATTGTACTTAGTTCCAATAATTCATGTTTTGGTATTATATTCTATAACTTATAAGTACTACATATAATCTTACATATTATCTATTTTTAGATAGATATGAAATTTCTTACTTATCGATTGAAGAAATTTGTTATGCAAGTTCAAAAGTTATAAATTCTTTCATGTTCAAGTGTAATTATTTTTTTTTGAATATGTTAGAATTTTTTTGAATTTTCTCCTAAGACATATATCACAATTGTATAATCTATGCAACTTAAATGTTTCTATTTATTACGAAACGCCTTTGTATATATATTCTTATTTTATTCTTTATTTTCCTTTTAATGTTAATTAAAGAACCAATGATTTAATATTTCGTGAATAATTATTCATTAGAGGTTCTTCGGTTATGTGATAATGACAAATAATCAAATTTATGTTGGAATATTGCTAATACTTTTTGAATAACCTATTTTTCCTTAAAAAATATTTTTAAGTTCAATGCAATTATCATTTATGACCGCGTGGAGCGCTGAAAATTACCTCGTTAATAATATAAGCATAAATTAATGACAGTAAAAAAAAAAAACCAAGAATCTGTAACAATTGAACTAAACAAAATGAAAAAAATTGAGCCCACCGTACGAACAATGTCCCCTTAAGGAAATTATTCCCTTCTAGTACTCAAGGTTTAAATAAATATATCCTCTCATAATAGAACGATTCTATTCACCAGTGTATTTGATATAAAAACAACGGTGTCAATTCAACAGGAGCAAAGTACACAAATATTTAATTCTCTAGAAGAAGAAGAAAATATTTAAAATTTTCGTTGTTTTAAAATGAAAAAAAATTTCTCTATTTATAGACAATAAAAGATAGTGTGAAAAAATGTTTATTTTGTCTAATCGGAAAGGTCACAATTCATTGGAAAAACTACACCCTTTGAAAAGGTCACAACCATACATAAAATCATCATCTTTTTATATAAATAACAATTTTTCATAAAAGTCGCAACTTTTCATTAAAGTCGAAACTTTTCATAAAAGATACAACCTTTCTCTTATATATATATATATTATATCATATATTTCTATAAAAGAGAACACTAGGCCCGCCTATGTGGCGCCTCCACAAACTAGAATTTCCTTCTAAATTTATTTATTTAAAAAAATAGTCTTCTCCCTTCTTGAATATATGTGACTTTTTATAAAACATTGTGACTTTTGTGAAGAGTTACGTCTTTTGTGAATACTTACCCAAAAAATAGTCATCTTCTTTCATGAAATGATATGACTTTTATGAAAAGTTTTGACTTTTATGAATAGTTGCGACTTTAATGAATAGTTGTAACATTAATGAAAAGTTGTGACTTTTATGAAAAGTTGCGACTTTAAAGAAGAGTTGCGACTTTTATGAAAAGTTGTGACTTTTTTGAAAGGTTGTGACCTTTCTAAAGGGTTGTAACTTTTCCAAATAGTCATAACCTTTCCGATAAGGCACAATAAATATTTGTTTACACTACCATTTGTTTTCAATAAATAGAGGTGTTTCCTCTCATTTTAAAACAACGAAAATATTTAACCTCTTTTTTGTTTTTTTTCTTCTTCTTCACAATTCTATATTCGTGTACACTGCTCAGGTTGAGTGGTTCAGTGACACCATTGCTTATGTTCGAGATCTTGGTATGTATTTTACCCTCATTAATTTATGTTTCTGTAATAAGGTTAAATAATAAGATGTAATAATTTTCATTCTCGTTTATATTATTAATCTTTGATGTAAGATACTAGAGTATTTTAGTTTTAGTGACCGATAGATTTTAAGCATTGTTAGATTCCCGCCGGAAGCGTGGATAATTTTATGCTAATTCTTTAGGTAAATTTCCACCATGTTAATTCTCTATGTAAATTTACACAGATTTTTCCCTTTACTTATAGGTCAATGTCTCATATGTTTTCAAAAAAGAAAAATGAATGAACAATCAAAATCTAAGCTTTTTTCTTTTACTAAATAAAATACCTACTACCTTTTTACATTCAGGGTGGCAGGGATCTTCACCCTTCATCAATTGAGTAGTTTTTATTTTTAGTAAGTAGAAATAACTTTTTCGTGAGCGGAATTTGGGGTTGCATTGAACCTGTCTCCAAATAATTGTTTTTGCAATGAAAATGTATGTAGGTTTTTATTAATTATCACATTTATGACTCATCTACAAGGTAGTTCATATTTTTTTATCCTTTATTTTCAATTTAAAATGTACCCTAGAAACTCACAACTATTCCACAATTCTACAATGGTGTTTTGAAAACGAAGACTAAACTAGAGTTAATTACATGATTTGCTATTGGTCTGATTAAATTTAGGCAATTTTCATTTTCAATTTTTTTGCATTGCTACAAATTGTCCAGCTTTTAGGTGTTTTTGCTATGATCATTGATGCGTAAGTGTAGGAGACAATTTTCAATTTTATTCCCTCTTTAGCAATGTTCTTTTTTGTAAATTTACTTGCGAATCTAATATAGTATGTTGATAACAATCAACTTCAGCGAGAGGGAATCTCAACTTTTAGTATAAGTATTCCAGAATGTATGTTATATAATTGTTAGACGAGATGAGGTATATCACATACATTTTGCTTTTTCTTTGGCCATACAAAATACCTATACTGTAAATGGTGTACCAAGTCAAAAACATATCCATCATGGGTAAAATTAATAAGGATCATTACAAATTCTATAAACACGCATACATAGTGAAAGAAGGATATTTGGAGTTTCTCAGTTTTCTTACTCATGTATTACTTTGGCTCTGTCTGAATTTTTACTGTTGAAGCCTCATTGGATTGTGAAGGCAGATAGTTTTTGTTAACAAGTGATTTTGCAGTCCGTAGTTTGGGACTTGGAAAAGCATGTGATCCTTGTGGTCAGATGTAATTTGAGATAATCAAGCAAGATAACAAGCAAAAAGAAATGAAGGGCAAAGAAATAGTGGTTGGCATTTAAGCTAACATATTCAAGGAATTTGAAGTAGTGCACTTGAACCTTTAAAATTTGAACGCATAGCCGCATTGCATGAAACTTGGCAATTTTACTATCCTCAAGTGAGGTACTGACTATTTACTTTGCATTATCTTTTACAATTGTAAGAGATGTAAAAAATTATATGTTATTTCATCTTTGTCCAGTGTTGAAACGATAGAGGGTAGTTGGAATTTCTCTCTTTGTTTGCTTTTGTAGTCTTTGTTATAAATGTAATTACAATGTTCAAATCTCATTAATTTGTGAGGGATTATTTTATATCACTAATTGATAATTTTTAGTTTTGTTTTCATGTTTTTTCCTATTTATGTTTCAAGTTCAAATAAAATTATAGTAACATATTAACAAACTTTTGTAAATTATAGATGTTTCATCCGGTAGAGTTGTCGTCATCATTTTCACGTATACAACCACGCTGAAGAATTTGTTGGTAAATTAAGGACATTTTTTCCAAATTCACTCATATCTAATGTAGAGGAAGATAGCAAAAACATTTGAGGAAAATAAAGTATTTTAGCAAGTGAAAATAGAAAATACTTGCATTGTCAAAGTATTAATTGAAATATTTCTAGAAAATGGTATTTTCGGTTATATTTAAAAAGAATTAAGATAGCCAGTGCTTTTCCACATTTTAATGATTCATTTGCTACTTAGTAAAAAATTATATACATTACAAGAGTATGGGATGTTTAATTAACATGGAGGATATGAATTAATGCATTTATATATAGAGACTCGAAATCAGAGTATTTTTTAATTTAACATTTGAAGTCAAGATTAAGTGAATGTCTATATATTATCCCGCAATAAAATAATGACGCAGTGTCATAACATTCTCATATTATATGAAATAAAGGTCACAAACATAATGCATATTGTATTGAAGTTAAAATGTCTATTTTCGTGGATCCAAATTAGTCAGACCTAACATAAATAAACATGTTTTTTTATATTACATTGAAATTCGCCAAGCTTTACATGTTTTGAATCTACTATTCGAAACCAAAAAAGAAAAGTAAAAATATCTTCTGACAATGCAAATTAGTACCATCAACGATTTTGAAGGACTTGCTGAGATGTCAATTCAAATGGTCATATGTTATTTCAATAAACTCAAAAGAGATGCAAGTTGATAGATGAAGTTTACCACCATGTGAAGCGCGGTTATTTTACCTAGTATATATATATATATATATATATATATATATATATATATATA
>NC_028637.1:18884305-18903511 GCF_001406875.1 Solanum pennellii | reverse complement strand
TATATATAATTGCTTTTAATGGTTGTGTAAATTTCAAATATAACAAGTAAAAGTAAATGGACAGAGTAAAACACACATATGAATCAAAGCATAGCTAGGTTGGGTTTGATGGTGTTTTCACCTGTGATCGATAATGGTGGTAAGATAATTTCCTTCAAGATTCATATGTAGTTGCTTGGTTTATCCACATACGTCTTGGATGTCGTTTATCCTCTTATTTTATGTGGATATCCCTCGTCTCCATGATTTTGAGACTTATTGGGATGTACTCGAATTTGAAAAGGCGTGTCCTAGTATATCAATGTTTTGGATGGTTTTGTATGGACTTCCCACAGTAGTTTAAATATTTTATAAAAGCAGTAATTTCTTATTGACTTAAATTTTACCTTTCATATGTTTCGTGTTTGGATTGAGTTATTTGGGTTGGATCACCTCTTTGTGTGGTTGGGAGAAGTGCCATCAGTTTCTTGATTTCGGTTAATGAAAAATTGGCATTAGAGAAAAAGGTTCATTAGTCTCACAAGTACAAGCAAAGTCCTGTAAATCCTTGTTGAAATGTCTTTTATCTATTTTGATGAGGCTATAGGACTTAAGGAGAATTCCATTTTTTATTTATTATTGTGCGTACTGGATTGCATTGGTTACTAAGATTCCTTTTTCTACTTTCTCATATATGCTGAGAATATGTGCTACCATGGCTAGAGGTCACGAGATGTAATGACTTTGAATTTTTTCTTTTGAAATTTTTAGAAAATTACTATTTTACCCCTTTTGATAGTTGCCCTATGTCATGTTCAATTGGTTTATAAAGTTTTTCTTTGAAATTTGATTAAAAACCTATGATTTTTTTGGAAGTTTTAGAGTTTTTGAGAGTTAAAGTAGTCAAAAGTGGTTTTTGTAATAACTAAAGCTATGAGTATCGAAATGAAATTCCACCAGTTCTATGGGCTCTACAATATGAAAGTTGGTCTAAATGTGTTGTCATTTTCAGGTGTGGAGTTATTACATGTATTTGAGCCTTTAAGCGGGCGCAACTTCAACAATAAGGGGCTCACACAAGCAAGGCCCACCTCATGTTGACCTGTCTCTTTTAGCGACTTTGGTAGTTGCTTAAGCAACACTTGTGTGATCTTAAAAAATGATATAGGTTCAACTTTATTCCTTAAATTTTTCATGCGATTTCTCCATTGATATAGCTCAAAATTTGGTGGTTTAAAGTTAGTTATGTTCAGTAAGCTTGGGACTACGCATTTTAGTGATCGGAGAGCATGGTGGACTTTGAGTTTGAGGTAAAAATTATGTTTGGAGGGATTCCATGGCCTTTTCATCTCTAATTGGTGATACATTTGCATGTGTTGAATTTAAATTGTTACGAGTCCTAAATTCTGTTCCATTTGAGGACACAATTGTGGGGGTATCGAATTGTACCCTTTGACGAAGTTAGTTTTGGAAACTCCAATGCGGGTCTAACGATTATCATTTGGACTCCAAATTTTTTTTTGCCTTTGTTTTATGTGTTTTTGGTGTCTTCAAGGTTGTACTAACACTGTGATACTATTTTTGCTAGTGTGGCATCATTTTGAGGCCATTAAGAAAGGAAAAGCTCTAAAGACGTGATTTGGAGCGTGCACAATCAGCCTAAACGTAAGCTACAACTTTCCTTCTCCTAGATTGAGATCTAATATATAAATTCATGTTGATTTGAATGATATGGGGCAGATACCTAGTTATTCTTACTACATTTCTTAGAAACTGGTTTTAGGCTTGACTTTGTATTTCTCAAGATTAGGAGCATGCTAGTAGGGGTTATGTGATAATCCTTCTCTTGTGGTTTGTCGAGTGTGTTGTTGTTGTTGTTGTTGTATATTTGAGAATGATTTGGACTCAATCTACAACAAGATTCATTTCTCCCACCTTAAAATGTTACTTTACTAAAGTTGTTCTAGATATTTCTATTCACGATAGGCACATATTGGAGTAACTTTTAGGCACAAAATAAAATGTGTATGCTTTGTTATTTTATCTCTTCAATAGACAAACAGTGGTATATTTTTTTTTCATATCGGGAATGAAACCTTATTTTTTCATGCTTGATATATAATATTCAACAATAGCTCATTATATTTTTCAAGCACAATAAGAGATTGTTTCGGAATATTTGAAGAATGTAAGTTGATGAGTCCTCAACTTGGACTTTTTAGGGATTTATTCTAATAGAAATTGAAGTCTCATGAGCATCTCCAAGAACATTTGGCGAGTTACTGAATTGACATACGCCGTCCTTTGTTCCAAACATGTGAAGCCTAGTAGAAAGAAGAACAAAAGGCAATGAAAGGAGTACTCGTCGCATCACCACACAGGTTCGCGAAACAATGCAATACGACCCAATGGTCCTGAATACGAAGATGTTGAAGGCAAGCACAAAATAGCGATGAACTAGAAGAAGGGTGATTCATCGAGTATTTCCACGATCAAGACTAACCTCGTCGAGTGGTTTGCCGAAGAACTTAATCTGAAATCTATAAATACTACTGTAGGTTTTATTTTTAGAGATACGAACATTTTTATATCTTAGAGGCTTTAGATAATTTTTCTTCATATATTCTCTCAAATTTGGAGAGGGTTTTGCGGGAGAATTGAAGAAGGAAGGGTTTCATTTTTTCCATGTTTGAAGTGGGTCTTCTCTATTCATTTTCCTTTGCTCATATTAAGGTTTGATTTCTTATTCCCATATGATTTCGTTATCATTATAGGTGTAATTTTTTATTGCTTAATGTTTGGCTAAAAACCCCATTCTTAGGGTGTGATTTAGCAAATTTGTGTTGATATCATTGTTGGATCTTGATTTTTTAGAGGTTAGATGTATTTTTATGGTGATTACACCTAGTTGTTGTGGTGTAACTTAATTGGTTTATAGATGCAAATATAAACTCACCCATGTGTTTTTGGCTTTCCCGAGAGAGAGAGATCGTGAAACCAAAACTTCTAGACTAATGCCCTAAGGAGTGGGTCAACATGAGGTTCAGCCAGAGAGGGTGAACCATAGTCCCGTATCCTAACATTGAGCTCGAGAGAGTAAGTGGGTCAAGGCGTAAGCTAGCCTTTATTTGGCAAATGGTTGTCCGAGAGGAAAGCGTTTGAAACCTGGTAGGTTCTGTGATAGGGAACTTTTTTACATCTAAAGTTTAGGCTAGTCACTATTATCTCGCAGATTTCCTATCAATCATGTACCCAACTACTTATCTCAACTTGTATTGCGGTCACACCCTAAGAACTTTTCCCATGCTGGATTCCCTTTCGGATTTTTAAAATTTTTACTATACTTTGAACAAAACCCGCCATCAATATTTGATATTTTGTTTTCATGTCTTTAATTTACTATATTTTTATTCATTATTCTCTTTAGCGATGACTAATTAGAATGAAGTTCTAATTTAACTACATTTTCTCAAAACCGCTCCCTTAGGACACGCCCTCAACCATTTGATGGGTTACCAAACTATCGACGCTCAGAGACACTCATACCGCGGGGTAGTGTCATTGGCTATAATAGGAAACAAAATTGCGCCACCTCCGAGGAGTGGTGTCACGTGAAAATGCATTTCAGTAGAGTTTTTATTCTTTTTAGTGGTAGTCTACATACTTATATTTCATTTTAGTTTTAAGTGTTTGTGTTGTAAGCAGGAACTATGAGTGTAAATGGCAGTAATGGTAGCCAGGTTGGCCACCAAGATGACTTCGATAACCTCAACGACGTCAAAGAGCCAAATGTCAATGACCCCCAACTTATGGGAGGTATTGGATCCATAAGTTTATCCCAGCTGAGGGGAATGCAATGTTTCATAAAACGAGCACTATGTTGCAGCTCTAGCAACTAAAATGAATCTTCAGTGGATTGGCTCATAAGGATCGCCACGAGCATCTTCAAAACTTTGTAGTTGTTTATGGGCCATTCTATTTCAAATAGCATCTCTGAAGAGTCGATTATTCCCATTTTCCCTGATGGGGGAAGCTCTTACGTGGTTAGATGAATTAACCTGAAATTTCATCACTTCATGTAAAAGCTGGTTAACGCATTCTGTGTGTGATTTTTGCCTCCCTTGAAGATAATGACTGTTCGAGATAACATTCAAAGCTTTAAGCGCCTTAATGGAGAGCCTCTGCATGTAACTTGGCTAAGGTTCAACAAGATGGTTCTACAATTCCCAACCTATGGTTTTCCTGATAATGTACTCCTTCAATACTTTTACCGGAGTGTAGATTCGGTAAACAAAGGTTTCGCTGACCAACCCTCACCGGAGGCTAATGCAGAAACTATACGCAATAGAAGCTCAACTTCTTTATGACATGACAAACATCAACAAGGTATGGTACACTCACGAGTATCGGGTCTCTGCTGTCACATTTCAGCTATCAAAGGAGAAGATTGAAAAGAACAATGAGGGAGAACAAAACCTCATATTCTTTTAAATAACGTCATGGGGAAATTTGGCCGTAGTACAAATGTCGTGGGGGTCGAGAGAACTAGTCTTGAGGAAATGAAATTTCAAGCTCTGTAAAACGAGGAGGTAAATTTTCTTGCCAATCAAGGCAGTGGCTATCGGTAAAAATACCCTAGACAAAGTGGAAATCAAGGTTGGTTTAGAGATGAAGGCAGGAAAGATAGAGATCGCGAATGGAGAGACCGTAATTCAAATTGGAAATATGGGGAGAAGGATAGATACGTGCATCCCTAGGAGCATAAGAAGCCCAAAGATTTAGATGGAGGAAGGTCTGAGGATATGCTCTCGCGTATCCTCAACAAAGTTGAAGAGTCAGACAAGATGCTGAAAGGCATGAAAAAAGATGCATCCACCCTTCGCTAGAACGTCACCTTTATTTCAATTTCAATCAAGTAGTTAGAGACCTAAATGATCATTTCTTGTATCATCTCAACCCGAGACAATAGAGGGGTTTTCCTAGTGATAATATGGCTAACCCCAAGAGTGAGGTTTGAAATTTTACTTGTGTCGTGACACTATGTTAACTAAGGCATTGTTTTTGAGGCAACTATAAACCATATACTTGCTTTTTGTTATATAATAAAATAATAGTGTGCGTCTTTGTAAAGTGCAGAAGTAGGGAAGTGATTGACAAGCTGCATATAGGTAGAAAAATGTATTGTAGGCGAACTGCGGACTTAATCAGCGAACTCGACCTCCTCCGCCGTATTACTCAGGCATCTCCATCATGGACCCTTTAAAACTCAGCATTTTTGTAGAAAATTATCGCCAACATGTTGGCGATCTCGATGAATACCACCATTGGGAACCTGACATGAGTTGTAAAGTTTGTCACATTCGCAGAAGACACCAACTACTTGGCGCTTCGTCGAGTGAATGGGCGAATCTGACTTAATATCTCGAAAGTACTTAAACTGGTCGGTCACTGCGAGTGAGAGGTTTAAGAACCATTTTTCAATAATCTCTCTCACTTTTCCCTCTGCACAAACTTACACCAGCACTTTAACTTTATAATTCTTGCTCTTTTAGCGTATTTTAGTTGTCAAACAATGCTCCGATTCGTATTACATTGCTTTCTAGCACTTTTTTAGTATCAGAATTGACATCTAACGTTAATAACCAAATCCCTCAATTATTTGATTAAAATTTTTACTTATTTTCCTCATGATATACTTTGTTAAATCTTTGTTGAGTCATTGGGTTTATGGTGTAGAATATAATACCAATTATTATTCGGTGCTTCTTGCATAATTGGTAGAATCCCACTCAATTGGGCTTTGAGTTAAATTTTATGTGTTGAAATTGTGGAAATGCTATAGGCCTTGGTCGAAGTTTGTGTTTAAGAGGCTTGAATTTCAGTATTAGGGGTTGCAACATTGAATTTGAAAGAATGGGTTGAAAACAGGAACGTTGGGCTATTTGCTGTGCTAATTATAGCTCGCTAAAATGCACGACAATTCGCGTAGAGTCTCCATTTTGCTTTTAAATTAACATCATTAGAATAGTAATGATCTATCTTTTGGCAAACAAGCTTATGACGCCAAATGCACTTGGCGACACAGTGAAAGACCTCTTGTTCTCCCTTTGTATACACCCTTTTACCATCTATGAATCATTTTCAGCGCATCGTTTAAATGGATGAACACACCACTAACTAGTTGGGTGAAGCAATGTCCCAACCATGACGTCCCTCCTCCAGTTTAAAATATTTTCTAATTTTTTCTTCAAGTCTTTTACATAAATTACTAGAACAAAATTCTCAGGAAAGAGTACGGGAATTCGAAAGAAACAAAAAAATATAAAATTGGCAAAAGAATGAAAAGAGAAAAAGAAAACAAGTGCTATCAGGAAGATCCCTATTAATCACACTATTCCTACATGGAAACATGGATTCTACGCAGGTGTAGATGCCTTTATGGATTCCCATGAATTGGACAAAATTATTGCGGCTAACATTGCTGAAGAAATTCTGGATTTTGGATAAAATTAGAACCGAACTGATAACTAGGGAACCATTGTTGTATTCCAAGCTGATGCATCAGGCACTGATGTCCCGAAGAATGAAGCAAACATATAAACAGGATCCCCTCTTTACCTCCCTCACTAATTTTCTTTACTTTTGCGGTTGAATATTTTATCACTTGCATTTGAGGACAAACACATTTCTTTGTGGTGGGATGAGGCTCACCTTTGTTTTCTTGTGATGGATATTTGTGTTTTGTGTGCAATTGGATCGTCTGTTTTAATTGTGTTTTCAAACTTCTGAGCAATTAGTTGAGCTTATGGCTCATTTTTTTCATCTAATTTAAAATGATTTTGCCCTTTTGAAAAGTTTTCATTTTTCGAAAGTCCTCGCCACCTCTTATCTTGACAATGATTGTTCTCCTACGAATTTAAATCTCAGTTTCGACCAATGTTTATGATTTGTGTAGTGCTCTCGATTGGAAAAACATGAATATACGACTACAATGAGACCAAATGAAGTTACAAATGCAATATGTGAACTCTTTTCATCTCGTTGTGATTTGCCATGTATCGAATTGATTTCTCTTGTGATGATGATTACACACTAGGAAAAGTGTGTTCTCTTGTTTGGCTTTAGTATCGATACCTTTTGTGATGATCTTACTTTTAACTATGCGAATAAACCTAGAATTTGCCTAGTTAGTTTGATTGACTTAGAAAGGTGTCGTCTTGAAATGATCGTAGGAAATTTTAACGAGAGCGAGCCAAATTTGATATTTATCTCTTTTGTGACCTACCCCTGAGCGTGTGAAACTCTTTTTAACGCACCTTGAGCCTTACTCTTCTTGGAAAGAAAACTTGTGAAAATGTAGACGTTCATTCAACCACCACCTATAATCCTCATGACTTTTTATTGAATGAATAGACAACTTAAGCCAAAAGCTTCAGTTGGGCTATGGTGAAAAGAGAAAGGAGAATGCAGGAAGTTCAAGAAAAGTCTCCTTAAACCATGATATTGCAATGAAATGGAAACCGTCCAAAAAACCATGAAAGAATGAAAAAGAAATATAATGGAATAAAAGTCCAAAATAAATTTGGTTTTCCAATTAATCCATGGAAACAAATGATAGGATGACTTAGAAGCACTAGAAGAAAAATTGTATAAGAAGGTGGAGAACATGAAGTGTTTGTGGGCTTCTCAATTCATGAGGAGTTTTAGTCACTAATCTTAAATTACCATACCTTTGCACTAAAACCCATTACAAGCATTAGAAATACCTTTTTTATCCTTAGTAACCCGAATCGAAGATTGATTGGAAAATAAGGGCAAGCCTATGGGTGAAAACATGCATCGTGTTCCTCGTTTTTAGTGTGAGTGTTGCATTTGATTCCTGATCTTAATATGATTTACTTATGTGTGTGAATATGAAATCATTCTTTGTGTGAGGGCATTCTGATACTGTTGTTAAACTTGAACTTGAATTTGTCGCAAATATTGTGAGCATGAGAATCTTTGGCAATGGTTTGTCACAACTTTAATCATTGAGTACACAATAGATATTTGCTTGAGTATTTGAGTCTTGCTATGTACATTCATGATTGAGTCTTGTGTAGCACTATATTAGACATCTTTTTTGAACTGTTGAACTTGTGTTTTACTTGAGGACAAGAAAAAGATTAAGTTGACGGTGTTGATGAGTCCTTAAATTGGACTTATTTAGGGCTTTGTTTTAATAGAAATAGTGTCCTTCAATGGTTATTTTGTCTCAATATCTGATGAAAACTCTTATATTTCAGGTATTAAAAGTTATGTGAATGCATGTTCACTTACATGCAAAAAGGAACAAAAAGGTTGAAAAGAACGTAGAAACTGAAGCTTGAGCATCGCCAAGCACACTTGGTGAGTCATTGAGTGGATGTACACCATTTTTTGTTCCAAACATGTGAAGCCCTGAAGGAAGTGAAACATAAAATTATGAAAGGATCAGTTGGCTCATCTCCGAACAGGTTTGCAAAGCAATGCCATACCGCCCAATGGTCAGGAACACGAAGATGCTCATTATTTTCTTATTCTAATTTGACTCAAAAAATTTGATGCAAAATATTGAATTAACATAAACTTATAAAAGTGAATGTCATTACAAAATTCCAAAGATTAATTATGCATTGAATTTATATTATTTTTCGTTTTAAAGAATTAAGTCCTAATGATTATATTGTAAACACATGTTCATCTATACAAAATTTTCTAAAATTATTCATTGCTTATCATTTTTTATAAACGCTCAAAGCACGAACAAGTTCAATAGTTAAAAAAAAACACTGTAAATCTGCAAATTAAAAATTGATATTATTCCTTTCAGTTCTCTATTTGATAACACATAATCATACCCTAGTTTAGTATAAAATAATATTAGAAAAAATATAAAGAATACATTTAAATACACTCACCAGACATATCACACAATATTTTTACTCTTTGTGTGTGTGTGTAAAATAAGACATTTTAACCTTTAGTCATAAACCCAACAACCAGGGTCATCTCAACAAGTTTGGGTGCCTAAGGCCTTAGTTGACAATACAAATTTAATTATTATATCATACTCCGTCTAGATATACAAATGAGGTCCAGAGAGGCAAGATACTAGAATTATAAAGTAAGAATGTAAACAATATAAATTATTTTCAATAAAAATCATATATTTATATAAAAGAGAACCCTAGGCCCGCCTACGTGGCGCCTCCACAAAGTAGAATTTCCTTCTAAATTTATTTATTTACAAAAATAGCCTTATCCTTTATTGAAAATATGTGACTTTTATGAAAAATTGTGATTTTTGTTAATAATAACGTCTTTTATGAATACTTACCCATAAAATAGTCATCTTCTTTCATGAAATGATGTGACTATTATAAAAAGTTATAACTTTAATGAAGAGTTGTAACTTTTTTGAAAAGTTGTGTCTTTTATGAAAAGTTGCGACTTTAAAAAAGAGTTGCGACTTTTATGAAAGGTTGTGACCTTTCTAAAGGGTTGCAACCTCTCTAAATAGTCATAACCTTTCCGATAAGGCACAATAAGTATTTGTTTACACTACCATTTCTTTTCAATAAATAGAGGTGTTCCCTCCCATTTTAAAACAACGAAAATCTTGAACCTCTTTTTCTTTTTTTTTTTAATCTTCTTCTTCAAAATTCTATATTTGTGTACAGTGCTCAGGTTAAGTAGCTCAGTGACACATTGCTTATGTTAGAGATCTTGGTATGTATTTTACCGTCATTAATTTATCTTTATGTATTTCACCATGTTCATTCTCTATGTAAATTTGCACAAACTTTTTCCTTTACTTATAGGTCAATGTCTCATATGTTTTCAAAAAAGAAAAATGAATGTATAATCAAAATCTAAGGTTTATTTTTTTACTAAATAAAATACCTAGTACCTTATATATTTTTCTTTACAACTGTTATTCAGGGCAGCAAGGATCTTCACCCTTCATCAATTGAGTAGTTTTTATTTTAAGTAAGTAGTTAGCGGAATTTGGGGTTGCATTGAATCTGTCTCCAAATAATTGTTTTTGCAATGAAAATGTATGTAGGTTTTTATTAATTATCAAATTTATGACTCATCTACAAGGTAGTTCGTATTTTTTTATCCTCTATTTTCAATTTAAAATGTACCCTAGAAAATCACAACTATTCCACAATATTACAATGGTCTTTTGAAAATGAAGAGTAAACTAGAGTTCATTAAATGATTTGCTATCGGTCTGATTAAAATTTACGCAATTTTCATTTTCAATTTTTTTGCATTGCTACAAATTGTAAAACTTTTAGGTATTTTTTTATAATCATTGATGCATAAGTGTAGGAGACGACAAGAGATTTTATTCCCTCCTTGGCAATGCTCATTTTTGTAATTTTTCTTGCGTATCTATTGTAGTATGTCGATAGTAATCAGCTTCAGCGAGAGGGAATCTCAACTTTAGAATAAGTATTTCAGAATGTATGTCATATAATTGTAAGAAGAGACGAGGTATATCACATACATTTTGCATTTTCTTTGGCCATACAAGATACCTCTACTGTAAATGGTGTACCAAGTCAAAAACATATCCATCATGCGTAAAATTAATACGGATCATTACAAATTCTATAACATACGTAGTGAAAGAAGGATATTTGGAGTTTCTCAGTTTGCTTACTCTTGTATAACTTTTGCTTTGTCTCATTTTTACTATTGAAGCCCATTGAATTGTGAAGGCAGATTGTTTTGGTTAACAAGTGATTTTGCAGTCCGTAGTTTGGGACTTGGAAAAGCATGGGATCGTTGTGGTCAGATGTAATTTGAGATAATCAAGCAAGATAACAAGAATAAAGAAATGAAGGTCAAAGAAATAGTGGTTGGCATTTAAGCTAACATATTCAATGAATTTGAAGTAGTGCACTTCAACCTTTAAAATTTGAATGCATAGCCGCATTGCATGAAGCTTGGTAAATTTACTATCCTCAAGTGAGGTACTGACTATTTACTGTGCATTATCTTTTACAATTGTAAGACATGTAAAAAATAATATGTTATTTCATCTTTGTCCATTGTTGAACGATGAAGGTTAGTTGGAATTTCTCTCTTTGTTTGTTCTTATGTAGTCTCTGTTATAAAGTAGTTACAATGTTCGAATCTCATTAAATTGTGAGGGATTATTATATATAACTAATTGATAATTTTTTACTTTTGTATTCATGTTTTTTTCTATTTATGTTTCAAGTTCAAATAAAATTATAGTTATTCAATATATATCTCTCTTCTCAAAACAGTTAAACCAAATAGACTAAGAATGTAACATATTGACAAACTTTTGTAAATTAAACATGTTTCATCCGGTAGAGTTGTCATCATTATTTTCACGTATGAATCCACACTCAAGCATTTGTGTGGTAAATTAAGGACATTATTTCCAAATTCACTAATATCTAATATAGAGGAAAATAGCGATAACATTTGAGGCAAATAAAGTATTTTAGTAAGTGAAAATAGAAAATACTTGCATTGTCAAAGTATTAATCGAAATACTTTTTGAAAATGGTATTTTCGGTTATATTTGAAAAGAATTAAGATAGCCAGTGCTTTACCACATTTTTAATGATTCATTTGCTACTTAATAAAAAATTAGATACATTACAAGAGTATCATTTTACAAGTGGGAGTGTTTAATTAACAAGGAGCACATAAATTAATGCATATGTATATATAGACTCGAAATCAGAGTATTTTTTAATTTAACATTTGATGTCAAGCTTAAGTGTATCTCTATATAATATCCCGCAAAAAAATTATGACGGCAGTTTCATAACATTATCATATTCTATCAAATAAAGGTCACAAACATAATGCATATTGTGTAGAAGTTAAAATATCTATTTTCATGGATCCAAATTAGTCAGAGCCAACATAAATAAACATGTTTTCTTATATTAGATTAAAATTCGCAAAGCTTTACATGTTTTGAATGTGCTATTGGAAACCCAAAAAAAGAAGTAACAATTTCTTTTGACAATGCAAATTAGTACCATCAACGATTTTGAAGGAGTTGCTGAGATGTCAATTCAAATGGTCATATGTTATTTCATTAAACTCAAAAGAGACGCAAGTTAATAGATGAAGTTTACCACCGTGCGAAGCGCGGTTATTTTACCTAGTTATATAATATAAAGTAAGAATAATAGACACGACTCAATTTTTTTAAAAAATATAATGATATTAAAATAGTGTTATGATGAATTTAATAAGAAGATATAATAATATCAAAATGGTGTTGATTAGTGTTTGTACTTGAAATTTAAATATGACACCAAAAATAAATTTGATCTTTTTATAAATACACAACAATAGATTTTACTTGATGTAGAAGGTTTGAATGCTTGAGATGCGACTTTAGAATATTTAATAATGAAAGAATAAAAACTAGTGAGTAGAGAATAAGAAAATTAAGTATAAGAACATAAATAAAATACATACATTAATAACAGGAGAAGACCCAAATAGTGGATTAGTAGCCTTACAACGAAATACAGTAATAAAACTAGAACAATTAAGTATAAGTAATCGGTATTATATAAAGAAATTCTTAAATGATTATTTCTATTATTGTACAATTAGCGGAAATGCCTTTGATCAAGATCTAGGTAAAAAGTTATCGAACAAACTACCAGGAGCCTTAGGAAGAGAAATAGAAGAAAGATGGTCTAAAAGAGAAAGAGTAGCACAAAACCCTCAAGCAAAATGGTCAATAGGACATAGAATACAACATATAATGGAAATATTACAAGAAAAATGTACTAATTTACAAATACAAAAACAATTAAAGCAAAATGAAATGAATTTCTGTAAACATATAATATATACAACCCAAAATTATGATAAAAATCAATATAAAAAGAACAAGTAACAAAAATACAACCCACAGAACAATAAGAGCTATAATAAAAAGGTTATTTTCTTAGAAAATCTTCAGTAAGGAAACCATATTTAAATAGGGACAGACATGTTAGAAAATATAGGACAAATAGAAATTATAAAAATAAGATAGAATGTTTTACATGTGGAAGTATAGAACATTTAGCAAATACTTGTCCTAAAAGATATAATGCAAAGACTAGAAATGCTCAATTAGTAGAAGAATTTAACGAAGCATTATTAAATGTAGATGAATACATGTCAGATAATGAAAGCATTTACTCTATAGTAAGCATTGATATAGATGAGAATAACAAAGAAGAAAATTCTTCTAATTCAGAAGGAGAAGAATTAATTAATGAAATAGGAATAGAAAATTTAAATATAGATGACCTACAAATTAATTTTATGAATATAATAGAATGTGAACATAATTTTGAAAAAGATACAGGATTAGACAGCAATCCATGTAATTGGTGCAAATGGTATCCAAGTAAATATAAAAGAGCTAAATGTAATAAATGTTTTATAGAAGGATGTATAAGTTGTATAGAAACACAATTAGGAATAATAACTCAGAAAAGGAAAGAGGTACATACAAATGAACCTCTAGTAAATTTAAAAATATTAGTATTAGAAGCAAAAGTTAAAGAATTAGAAGAAAGAATAGTAAGATTAGAAAAAGGAAAAAATGTTGAACAAGAACTACCACTAGATAATCAAGAATTAATGAATGAAGAATCAAATACTTTAATATGTAATGAAGATAAAAATATAAATACTGTTAAAATATTAGCAAGACTTCAAATCGGAAAGTATGAAATAGAGACTTTAGCACTAATAGATTCAGGATGCACCAAAAGTATTTTAAATAAAAAAATTGTACCGCCAGAATTAATAAAAACTTTAGAAAAACCACTTGCAGCAATGCAAATGGATGGAACACATAATATATATAGATACTATATAGATAAAGAACAAGTAAGTTTTGTAAATACTTGTTCAAAATTTTATAAACCTACCTATAGGATGGACAAGATATGGGTAAGAGATCTAGATATAAGAGTAGATTTTGTCTTAGGACTAGATTTCATACTTTATAATAAAGGAGGAACTTTAATAACAAAAGACGGGATACTTGTTATGAAAAACATTACTTATACTTCTGTTTTAACTGATAAAATTAATACTAAAATAAGACATAAAGAAAACTGTTGCGAGAATTGCGAAAATAACATACAATGTACTAAAAAGGAATGTAATACATTATATGAGAATATATTATAAATAGAGAAAGAAGATGAGATAGTCAATAAAAACTATGTTCTAATAGAAATGGAAACAGAATTATATAATTTTAAGTCAGGAATTCAAAAAATAGGACAAATAAAGAACCAACAAGATCTAGATAATATAGTGAAAATTTTAGACCAAATAGAAATAATAGGAGAAAAACCTTTAAAGCATTGGGAAAATAATCATGTAGTATGTAAGTTAGATATAATAAACCCAGAATATATAATAATAACAGCCTCAATAGAAGTCAAGATCTAGAAGATTTTAGAATACAAATGAAAGAACTATTAGAATTAGGAGTAATAAGAAGATCTACTTCAAAACATAGATCTGCAGCATTTATGGTAAGAAATCATAGTGAAATAGTTAGAGGAAAAGCCAGAATGGTTATAAATTACAAAAGACTAAATGACAATACTAGAACAGACGGTTATAAATTACCAGACAAAACAGAATTAATATTCAGAATCCAAGGAAAAACAGTTTTTAGTAAATTTGATTGTAAGTCAGGATACTGGCAAATAAAAATGCATCCAGATAGTATAGAATGGACATCTTTTACCTGTCCTGAAGGACATTTTGAATGGTTAGTTATGCCATTTGGGTCAAAAAACGCACCTCCAATTTTTCAAAGAAAAATGGATAAAATATTTGGAGAATATAAAAAAATTGTTTTAGTATATGTAGATGATATTTTAGTATTTAGTAAACATATAAAAGAACACTTAGGACTCTTACAAACGGTTTTTAGGTTATTTGTTAGTAATGGAATAATAATTAGTAAAAAGAAAACAGAATTATGTAAAAACTATATAAACTTTTTAGGAATTACTTTAGGAGAAGGAAAAGTTAAACTACAACCTCATATAGCGAAAAAAGCTCTAGTGTAACGACCTGTTTAGTCGTCTTGAGCAGCAGATTTTATTTCTGGAAAAACTGGCTGAGACGACGGATCCCACGACGGACCGTCATGGGCAGACGGACCGTCGAGGGGGTCACGTTCCAAAACACTTAGAATTCTGAAATTTGGGTACTGAAATCGACTCTCTGAACTTCGTAACGGAATGGCAGGACGGACCGTCACAGGCGTGACGGGCCGTCACAGACTCTTGGTAAAAATCTAGTCTCTGAACTCTGTGAGGGAGCAGCAGGACGGACCGTCGCAGGCACGACGGCCCGTCACAGGCTGCGTAATCCCAGGCTGGGTCGGATTTCTGTTAAGTAATTTAAGGGGCGTTTTGGACTATTCCTGCTTTAATTATAAAGTTAGAGGGTTAATGTTAATAAGTCTAATTACTTGGGGGTTAAAAGAGGTAACCTTAAGTTAATTGGTGGATATTATTACCATCTTTATACTTAATTATATGCTAATTAGGGTAAAAGAAAGAGGGTTTGAATAAGAAAAAGAAAAAGAACAGAAAGAGAGGGAGAACGAGTAGAGAGAGAGAGAAACGAAGAGGACAACAAGAATTTGGGGAATTTGCTTGCTTGATCACGAATCTTCGGTGGAGGTAGGTTATGGTTTATGCTATTCGTAGTAAACTCTTAATAGCGAATGATATGTATTGGGTAGTATTGTAAACCCTTCTATATGCTTAATTGTGTGCATGCATGATGTGATTTTGTATATAATTGTGATAAAATAAGCATGATGAAGCTATTGAATCCCAAATCTTGAAAAACCCTAATCTACTTTGTTAATGAGATTGATGATGCCTTGGTATAAAAGAAGGCTTGATGAACTAAAGTAATGGGGTTGATGATGCCTTGGTATAAAAGAAGGATTGATGAATTAATAGAATGAAATTAGGGGAGCGGGTGTCACGAACCGACACGTAGAATTAGGGGAGCGGGTGTCACGAACCGACACGTAGAATTAGGGGGACCGGGTGTCACGAACCGACACGTAGAATTAGGGGACCGGGTGTCACGAACCGACACGTAGAATTAGGGGATCGGGTGTCACGAACCGACACGTAGATTTAGGGGACCGGGTGTCACGAACCGACACGTAGAATTAGGGGATCGGGTGTCACGAACCGACACGTAGATTTAGGGGACCGGGTGTCACGAACCGACACGTAGAATTAGGGGATCGGGTGTCACGAACCGACACGTAGAATTAGGGGGACCGGGTTTCACGAACCGACACGTAGAATTAGGGGATCGGGTGTCACGAACCGACACGTAGATTTAGGGGACCGGGTGTCACGAACCGACACGTAGAATTAGGGGATCGGGTGTCACGAACCGACACGTAGAATTAGGGGATCGGGTGTCACGAACCGACACGTAGAATTAGGGGATCGGGTGTCACGAACCGACACGTAGAATTAGGGGACCGGGTGTCACGAACCGACACGTAGAATTAGGGGATCGGGTGTCACGAACCGACACGTAGAATTAGGGGATCGGGTGTCACGAACCGACACGTAGAATTAGGGGATCGGGTGTCACGAACCGACACGTAGAATTAGGGGATCGAAGTGTCACGTACCGACACATAGTAGTAGGGGAGCGGAGTGTCACGTACCGACACAAGAGGAATAAAGATAATGAATCTTGAAAGATGTTAATATACTCAATCTAATGAACCTAATTCCCAAATGAGTATGGTATTGAGGCTTGAGTCCTCATGTGTGAACTTGGCGGTACTTATTAATGATTATAAATCTTGTTGTTGCTACATGTTGAGTATTGTAGTTGATTTATGATATTATCTGATATATACTGTTTTCTATTTTGAGTTGGCCGATGATATCTACTCAGTACCCGTGTTTTGTACTGACCCCTACTTGTATTTGTTTTCTTTGTTATTTGTGGAGTGCAGCAAACGTACCGTCGTCTTCAACTCAACCGCAACTCTAGCCAGTCTTCATTACACCGGATTTCAGGGTGAGCTAATGCTTCTAGCTTGGACTGGATCTTCTTCCTCATGTCTTGATGCCTTGAAGTTCCGGCATGGACTAGCTTTTGTTTATTTTAGCTTCTTAGAATACTCTTAGTTTAGTAATTTGATTATAGATGTTCTTGTGGTGATGACTTCCAGATTTTGGGGAAATAATAGATGTTGAATTTTAGAAGTTATTGAATTGGTTTTTAATTAATGAGTTTAAGTCTTCCGCATTACTTTCTGTTGATAATATATTGAAATGTTAGGGTTTAGATTGGTTGGTTCGCTCACATAGGAGGGTAAGTGTGGGTGCCAGTCGCGGCTCGGTTTTGGGTCGTGACATCTAGACATGCCAGATAAATAAAATAATTTAAAAGATTTACAAAAATTCCTAGGAATAATCAATTATGCAAGACCATTTATTAAAGATTTAGGAAAAATAGCAGCACCATTATACTCTAAGACAGGAACTAAGGGACAAAGAAACTTTAATATTGAAGCCATAAAATTAGTACAAAAATTAAAAGAAAAAATAAAAAATTTTCTCAATCTTAATATGCTATTAGAATCAGACTATTTAATAATAGAGACAGATGGAAGTTTTGATGGATGGGGTGCAGTATTAAAATCAAGATCACATAAATACAATTCTAAACAAAAGAAAAAATATGTGCTTACCAAAGTGAAAAATTCAAAGAAAAGGGCAATAAAGCTAGTATAGATGTTGAAATTTTAGCTGTAATATATGGTTTAAATAGTTTTAGAATTTATATTCTAAATAAACCAGAAATATTAATAAGAACAGATTTGAAACTATAGTAAAATTTCATCAGAAAATTAATGATAAAACTAGTAGTAGAAGACGATGGCTAAATTTTTTAGATACTATTTCAATTTATCATTCTATAATTTTTTAGCATATCAAGGGAAATGATAATAGTATTGCAGATCAACTAAGTAGATTACTGATCAAAGTTTAAATTTTACAGAATGTAACAAAACTACCAGACAAAGGTAAAAGAGTTCAACCTTCAACCTCAGATTTTGCAGACTCTTACAAACAGACAATGTTATCAAATTTACATTTTAGACCTCTAGATAAAATTGATGATGTCAGAATAGAAAGACTGCAGTTTGGACAACAAAACTTAATAGCATATGAGCCGTCTAATTGGACATTCAGACATTTGTCTAACTGCCAACTAGACAAACCGCAAACATGCCTTATAGATAATATATGGATAGCACATAATAAAAAAAACACTAAATATATAATTGTCGTTTTAAATGTTTTAGGATATTATTTTACTAACAAAAATAAAAAAAATAGATTTAAATATTATGTGGTAATTCATGGTAAAACAAATGGTGTTTTTCAGACATGGATAGAAGTTTTAGACTCTATTAAAGGTCTTAAAAAACCTCTTCTTAAAGGTTTTAATGATTTTACAGAAGATTTAGACTATGCTAGAGGAATATTAGGACCAAATTACTATATTTCTCCAGCCCTTACACAAAACCCAGATAAAACAGCCATCTATTTACATTAAAATTAAGATTATCTTTAACGTATACATATAAATATTCTGTAAAGACGCTTAGGAAACTATTAAACAATCTCAAAAACAAATAACTGAAGAATTAAATCAAGTAAACTTTGAAATAAAGGAAGCAAGAGAAAGAATTAAAATTATTAAAATAAATCCTTATTATTATAATTCTGTAGGATAATATATGAGAAGACCATATAAAATTACAAGAGAATATAAAAAGGTTAAAAGAGAATTACTAGATTTATATGTACAAGCAGATATATTATTAAAAGACCTAAAAACAACAAGCTCTAACAAAGAAATAAGTACTAAATTAGATTATATATTTTTCTTAGCTAAAATATTAGAACAAAAATTAATAAGACATCTTATATCTAGAAATTTTTCAATCAAAAATACTTTATGAGAAATCTTCTATTTGCTATAAGAATAAGGCTTGAATATTGGATATTATATAGAGATATAGAAGAAAAGAAAAGATTACAAAGAGCAGAAAAAGCAATAGAAGCATACATACATACATACATACATACATACATA
>NC_028637.1:18868298-18884218 GCF_001406875.1 Solanum pennellii | reverse complement strand
TATATATATATATATATATATATATATATATACGAAAACGAACTTTTTAAACCACAAAGTTTTTATTTTGAAAAAGATATAAATAACGACGAATATATAAACGCTTTAAAATGGGAATTACAAGGAATTAGTGATACTATAAATATATATAATAAAAGAATAAAATTTTTTTATAAATATTATTAACCAACTAGTTTAGGATAAAATAACAATAGTAACAATAGCTTCATTAAAAACCATAGAATATCTAGACTTACAAATTAATATAGAAAAAAGATTTCAGCCCAAAAAATTTGGGGTCCAAGCGATTGCTTTAGTGGCCTTATGGTCGAGGCGGCCCTGCCCTTAAGACTAAGCCCATTGTACACATATAAAACTCTTGTAATCTATCTCTGATTTTGTAATTTTCTTTTAAAATTTAGTAACATGCTTTTCTTTTTTATATTTCGATTGTGAAGAAAAAAAATTCGATTAGGTCAGAAATTGAGATGTATGGTACAAAATAGATGGGTGCTCAGGCTCAGGGAGGTGAAGCTGCTGCCGGAGATAGGGATTTTGGTGATTGGTGGACTGAATGTTCTCTCTATACTCGTCAAACAATTGTCAACAATTTGTAATATTTTTTAAAAAAATTCACCTTTTTCTTGTGTTTATGTTAGAGATTTCAAATCTGGAATCTAGGGTTCTTTTGTGTTTTATCAGTTTAATGTGTTATAACCTGTTTTTTCAGACTTAATTTTTTTAAAACTCAGTTCTCCAAGTGAATTGGGGGAGTTCTATTACTTCTACATGGTGGAGTAATGGGATTATAACTACTTAAATTCTCTAGATAAAATAAGTTTTAGTCTTTCACAACAAAATGTGATGTCAACATATTTTAATATATTTTAGAAGCATTTATCTAGATTGCATTCTTATCAGGTCTTTCATTTAAAGCTGAACTTTTGTTGATATGGTTGTATCGAATCGAGGACATTCAGAAGCACTTTCCTATCTTTGGGAAAGATATAGAGTAGATGATCTCAGGGAAATTGTAGTGAGGTTTGAGGGAGATATGTGGTCTAACCCTTTTCTATTTATTCATAGTGGTATAAATTTGCATTCGTTTTCAAGTTATCTTGACGCGTTGAAAGCATTATAACTCAAATTTATTTAACATTCCAGTATGATTATCTGTGGAAAGTGTCCTTTAAGAAGCTGACACTCTCAATTGTTTACATTCCAATACTGCAAGTAATAGTCAGAATGCCCATATTCCGGGTGAACAATGAAAATTCAGGCTTTGTATTTCACATTTTCACTTGAAATTTGAAATTAGCAAAAAATACTCTTATTTTGATTGTTTCTATTCTATATATTTATGTTATCAAATATCCTATAAATGTGGTGTCGTGCATACCAACATAGAATCCTCATATTTTTGATTTTTTGCGAAAGGGGACTTTTGTTTTTTTAAGTCAATCCAAACACCCACTAAGAGTTTTGACAAATTTTCCCGTTGATACACTCTTTCTTTCTTCGTCATGTTTTACTTTTCTAAAACTTCCTTTTAAAACTGAAAATTGAACCTAAGATATGATAATTGAACTTATATCCTATGAAATTACTTCCGGGCCGGAGGATAGTAACGAGGAAGAAATAAAGGTGGACGATTTGGACGTGTCATAGGAGGATGTCTTAGAAGAGGTGGTGTTTCGAAAGGAGAAAAACTATGTGTTGGAGTCGGACAAGAAGAGAATGTCAAATTTGGGGAAACTAAGGTATTTTTATATTTGTTATTCTATAAGTCCATTTTTTTTCTTCAAAGACTATTCCATATTAAAAATATAAGAAAAAACAACATTATATAATTGATTCATTTGTTGTTAACGATATAAATTGGATTTTTGCAATATCTAAGTTGAGTAGCTAGCATAAATACACAAGGCCACTGATTTACATCTTGTTGGTCAACTCTCCATAGCTTGAGGACTCATAAGAAATTGTTTGTTCTCATCAAGATTAAGATATCTCAATATGAATGCACGTTCTAATGATCATTATATTTTCTTTAGCTCCGAACATTGAATAAATAATAAATATAAAATTCAAATAAAAAAGTATTTAATATTAAAAATATAAATTAATAAAATAAAAACATTATGTGATAAATAAATATAATATATATGCTTTCTAGTGATTGTGAAAATGGTTTTTCAATAGTAGTAGGGGTAATGGTTGGTGTTAGTTTTTAATAATTGTGGTGGTAGAGGTGGTTGTGTTTGTAGAATTTAGTTGATCTTAGTAGTCGCTAGTGTTGTTGTTGAGGGTTGAAGAGCATGTTGTGGCTGATAATGTGTTGGTGGTAGTTGTGATGACCGAGGTCATTGTTTGTGAGGATTAACAACAATAGCTCTGGTAGGGGTGGGGTGTATACAATTATATTGATGTGGCTGGCGAGTGCAATGGTGTTTGGCGACGGTAACGGTTGTGGTGGTGTTTAGTGATTGTGAATGGAGTGGGGGTGAATATACACAAACAAAATACCTCTTAATAAGAACTGAATAACGAAGGCCTATTCGGATCAAATAAGTGCTTAGATTTAATGTAAACAAATGCAGTTAATAAAACATTACGTTTGAACACTCATAAAACATTAAATGCACACAAAGGAGACCTAAGAATGACACTTTAGAACACATTGTCTCCTAATTATGATAATTTTCTTTTTTCCATTTCTAAGGATTATATCAATCGAAATCGACTATTTTATCATGCTTTGTGCATGTTGTAGATTGTCCTTCTGGAACATTTAATGAGATCATTTGCAACTAAAATATGAGTTAACTTTGGGTCAGCAAATTTGTGGAGCATTTGGCTTGAATAAACTTTTTAAAAAGTATCATACTAATGAGGTACCTGAAGCTTGCATGAGGTTTCAGAAAGCATAATCTTTTCGAGAGCATATTGCCTACTTATTATGATTATTTCCTCTTTTTCCCCGTTGTAAGGATAATTGCAATTGGAACCAACTGGTTTTCTATGCTTAATTCAAGTCGTATACTATGACCTTTAGGGACATATAAAAGGAGCATTTGAAACTGAAATATGAGATTAATTTTAATTCAACAAATGCTTCTATCATTTGACTTTAATTATCTTTTGAATGAGTATCCCCGTAACCTTTAGAAGAAACTCCTAACACCTCCTCACTAGTTTTTCTATTCACCCCTATTTGCGTGTCGGAATGATCTAGTCTCGGTTCCCTAAACATAGGCGACTCCCATGTTTATTGAATAAATTCATATTTCGCATGTAACATGCTTTTAGGTGGAAAATATTTTGTACCCCGGCCCTAAATATATTGATATGACACCAAATATGCCATAATTGTTGGTCAGAGGCATAACAGTCTTATTCTATGCACTATATCTTATCCTAGACCAACACTTAATTTTATTTTCATAAGCAGTGATTTAGCTATTTATTAAAGATATTCAATGTCAATCTAGCTAGCTTTGGTATAAATCAACATCAATGAAATGAATGGTCTTTATGTGAAAATAATGAATGTCAAACGACATTATTACATTGGTGAGAGTTATGTTCCTCGCCTTGTTATCTCCTCTTTCATATTCCCCATCCATATATATAATTATCTATAACTAATTACAAGTTAACTTATCATGAAGATTCCTTTTTATTTTGCCAAAAGGTCTAGAATGTTACTTTGCTTTTGTGATTAACATTATTCTTTCTATTGATGGCCTAAAAATAAGAATAATTCATTTTTAGCAATAATTATTCTCAGTATTAATGTATGATAAATTTTGCCTTTTAGCTATTAGAGCTTTGTTGTTTCTCAAGAAAATAAAAAGTTGCATGAAAACCATCAGTGAGAAACACCAGTTTCTTAGCAGTAGTGGTGATGATGGAAACTCTGAAAGTTATTTTTATTTAAAACTAACCTCAGCAGCTGCCTAACGCTCTTATTGTTCAAATTCTTTCTCGATTGGCGATAATAGATGCCTTGACTATTCCCTCTAAACATTGGAAATACTTCTGGACTTCTATGGACAACATTGTTTATGACAACATGGAGCATTGTTATGCACATGGCTTGGGGATACACAAATTCATTTCCTTAACGGACAATAGAAGTCAAGAAGTATTTCCAATGTTTAGAGAGATTAGTTGTTCTGAAGGCATCTATTATGGTCAATCGAGAAAGAATTTTAACAATAATGTCGTTAAGCAACTGACTGATTCTATCAATGAGGTTATTTTTTTTACATTCTATCTCAATATTTTTGAGGTGAGTTTCCAATAAAAAAACTTTCAGAGTTTCCATCATTACCACAATTACTAGGGAATTTGTCTTTCACACTCATGGTTGACATGCTACTTTTTCTTTTGTTGAGAAACAACAAAGCGCTAATAATAACAAGGGGAGAATAATCATACATTAATAATGAGAGTCATTGTTGCTTAAAATGAAATATTCATATTTTTAGTCCATTGATAGAAAAAAAATGTTAAAAATCACATAAGGAAAGTAACATTCTGGACCTTTTGGCACAAAATTAAAAAGGATCTTTATGATAAGTTGTAATTATCTGTAGACAATTAATGGTGTTTCTTTTTTGTTTATTATTTCTTTGATTTTCAACTAACAAATTTATATTTGATGACACTATTTTTAATCTAATTTTATGTGATACTTTTATATATATGTATTTTAAAGAATTTCTTAAAAATATAGGGGTCTTGAGAGGGAAAATGAAAGAGGAGATTACAAGGTAGGGAACATAACTCTCAATAATGAATTCTCTTAACTCGATAATTCATCTCTATGAATGTCAAACTGCATGTATATAGTAAACACACATATGACTATCCTATATAGATGAATCTCTTTAAAATATCACATGTTTATATTGACCTTTTATATTTTTCATGAGAACAAACAATATAAAAGAATTTTGAAGAATTTCCTAGTTCTTCAATATATTTTGAATAGATAATATGCACATCTTTAGAATTCCATTATCTTTCATGATTAATACTTAAATTTTTTTATCAAACCGGTAATTTTGACATTATTGTCACTTCCTTTAGGAAAGTTTATGAAATGTTATTTCCTTCATGGAAATAAATAGAACATACAATAGAAAGCAGCCAACAAGATTCATTTCTCCCACCTTACAATGTTGCTTTACTAAATTTTTTCTAGATATTCTATTCACGACAGGTACATATTGCAGTAACATTCAGACACAAAATTAAATGTGTATGCTTTGTTAGTTTATCTCTTCAATAGACAAACAGTTATATATCTTTTATTCATTTCGGAAATGAAATCTTATTATTTGAATGATTGATATATAATATTCATCAATAGCTCATTATTTTTCTCAAGCACAATAAGACATTGTTTTAGAATATTTTCCAGAAGTTTTTCTAAATAATATTTCTTCAAGAGAAACATTTGATGTTTTACTATTTTAAGATTGTAAGTTGATTAATCCTCAAATTGGAATATTTAGGGATTTATTTTAATAGAAACTTAAGCCTGATGAGCATCGCCAAGAACAGTTGGCGAGTCACCTAGTTGACATACGCCGCCCTTTGTTACAAACATGAGAAGCCTAGAAGAAAGAAGATTAAAAGGCAATGAAAGGAGTAGTTGGTGCATCACCGAACAAGTTCGCGAAACAATGCAATACCGCCCAATGGTCCAGAATACGAAGATGTTGAAGGCAAGCACAAAACGGCGATGAACTAGAAGAACGGTGATTCATCGAGTAGTTCCTTGCTCACGACTAATCTCGTCAAGTGGTTCGCCAAAAAACTTTATTTTAAATCTATAATTACTATTCGTATGTATTATTTTTAGAGATACAAGCATTTCTATAGTTTATAGGCTTTAGATTAATTTTCATTGCATATTCTCTCAGGTTGGAAGAGGGTTTTGTGGGAGACTTGAACAAGGAAGGGTTTCATCTTTTCCATGTTGGAAGTGGGTGTTCTCTATTCATCTTCCTTTTCTCATATTAAGGTGTAATTTCTTATTCCCATATGATTTCGTTATAATTTTAAGTGTAATTTTTTATTGCTTGACGTATGGCTAAAAACCCCATTCTTGGGGTGTGATTTAGCAAATTTTTGTTGATATTATTGTTGGGTATTGATTTTTGAGAGGTTAGATGTACTGTAACGGTTATTACACCTAGTGGTCGTAGTTTAACTTAATTTATTTGTAGTTGCAAATATAAACTCATCCATGTGTTTTCGAGTTTCTTGAGAGAGAGATCGTGAAACCAAAACTTCTAGACTAATGCCTAAAGAGTGGGTCAACATGAGGCTCAGCCAGAGAGGGTGAACCCTAGTCCCGTATCCTAACACTGAGCTCGAGAGAGTAAGTGGGGTAAGGCGTAGGCTAGACTTTATTCGGTAAATGGGTGTCCGATAGGAACGCATTTGAAGCGCGGTAAGTTGTCTGATAGGGAACTTATTTCCATATAAAGTTTAGGCTAGTCACTGTTATCTCGCAGATTACCTATCAATAATGTACCCAACTACTTATCTAAACTTGTATTGCGGTCACACCCTAAGAACTTTTCCCCATACGTGATTCCCTTTTGCATTTTTATCATTTTTACTGTTCTTGTGACAAAAACCACCATCGATATCTGACACTTTATCGTCTCCCCTTTAATTTACAATGTTTTTATTTATTAATCTCTTTAGAGATAACTGATTAGAATGAAATTCTAATTTAACAACATTTTCTCAAAACTGCTCCCTCGTGACACGACCTCAACCCTTGTTTGGGTTACCAAACTATCGATGATCATAGACACTCATACCACAGGGTAGTGTCGTTTTCCATGATACGAAACAAAATGACGCCGCTGCCGTGGAGTGGTGTTACATGAAAAAAGCCTTTCAGTAGAGTTTTTATTCTTATTAGTGGTAGTCTACTTACTTATTTTTCATTTTTGTTGTAAGTGTTTGTGTGGTAAGCAGGAACTATGAGAGTAAATAGCAGTAATGGTATCCACGTGGTCCACCAAGATAACTTTTATAACCTCAATGATGTGAAAGAGACAAATGTCAATGACCCCAGCCGAAGGGAATGCAATGTTCCATAAAACGAGCACTATGTTGCAGCTCTTGCAACTAAAAGGAATCCTCATTGGATTGGCTCATGAGGATCTCCATGAGCATCATCAAAATATTATAGATGCTTATGGTCCATTCTGTTTCAAATAGCATCTCTCAAGAGTCAGTTAGACAGTTATTATTCACATTTTCCCTGATGGGGAATCTCTTAAGTGGTTAGCTGAATTAACCCGAAATATCATCACTTCATGTGAAGAGCTGGTTACAGGCAATTTTTGCCTCCCTTGAAGATAATGACTATTCGAGATAGTATTCAAAGCTTTAAGCGCCTGAATGGAGAGCCTCTGCACGATGCATAGCAATGGTACAAGAATATGGTCCTACAATGCCCAAGCCATGATTTGTATAATGAGCTCCTTCAGTACTTCTAGCGGAAGGTGTTGCTGACCAACTCTCACCCGGAGGCTAATGCAGCAACTCTACGCAATAGAAGCTCAACTTCTTTATTGCATGACAACCATCAACCGGGTATGGTACAGTCACGAGTATCGGGTCTCTCCTGTCATATTTCAACTATCAAAGGAGAAGATTGAAAAGGACGATGAGAGAGAACAAAACATGGCAAAGATTATGATACAACCTCATATTTTTCAAAGAACATCATGGGGGCTTTTGCCCGTAGTGCCAATGTTGTGGGGGTCGGGAGAACTAGTCTTGAGGAAATGAAATTTCAAGCTATATAACGAGGAGGTAAACTTTCTAGCAAATGAAGGCGGTTCCTATCGTCAAAATACCCTAGATAAAATGGAAATCAAGGTTGGTGTATAGATGAATGATGGAAAGATAGAGATCTTAAATAGAGAGATCATAATCCGAATTGGAAATATGGGGATGAGGATAGATGCTTGCCTCCCTAGGAGCATCAGAAGTCCACAGATTTTAGATGGAGGAAGGTTTGAGGACATGCTCTCGCGTATCCTTAACAAAGTTGAAGGGTTGAGCAAGATGCTGAAAGGCATGAAAAAAGATGTATCCACCCTTCGCCAGAACGTCACCTTTAATTCAATTTCAATCAAGTAGTTAGAGACCCAAATGATCATATCTCGTCTCATCTCAACCCGAGACAAAAAGGGGGGAAGGGGGGGGGGGGTCCTAGTGATAATATGGCTAACCCCAAGAGTGAGGTTTGAAAGTTTACTTGTGTTGTGACACGCTGTTAACTAATGCATTGTTTGGGAGGAAACCGTAAAGCCTATACTTTCTTTTTTTTATATGAATAAAATGATAATGTGCTTGTTTATACAGTGCAGAAGTAGGGAAGTGATTGAAAAAGTGCATGCGGATAGAAAAATGTATTGTAGGCGAACCGCCAACTTGATCGGCAAACCCGACCTCCTCCGCCATATTACTTAGGCATCTCCATCTTGGACCCATTAAAACTGAGCAGTTTGTAGAGAATTATTGCAAACATGTTGGCGATCTCTATGAACACCACCATTGGGAACCTTACATGAGTTGTAAAGTTTGTCACATTCGCAGAAGACACCGACTACTTGGCGCTCGTCGAGTGACTGGGCGAATCTAACTTATATCGCTAAAAGTACTGAAACTGGACGGTCACTACGAGTGGGAGGTTTAATAACCCCTTTTCAATAATCTCTCTCACTTTTCCATCTTCACAAACTCACACCAGCCCTCTAACATTATATTTCTCTCCCTTTTAGAGTATTTTAGTTGTCAAACATTGCTCCGATTCGGATTACTTTACTGCCTAGCACTTGTTTAGTATCGGAACTGACATCTATGGTTTGTAGCCAAACAAATCAGTTATTTTATTAAAATTTTTTCTTATTTGCATCATGATAGATTTTGTTAAATCTTTGTTGAGTCACTGAGTTGATGGTATATAATATAATATGAATTATTATTGGGTGCTTCTTGCATAATTGGTAAATCCCACTCAATTGGGCTTTGAGTTAAATTTTTATATGTTGAAATTGTGGAAATGCTATAGTTTTTAGTCGAAGTTTGTGTTTAAGAGGCTTGAATTTCATTTTACGGGATTGCAACAATGAATTTGAAAGAATGGGTTGAAAATAGGCATGTTGGGCTATTTGGTGAGATGATTACAGCTCGCCGAACTGCTCGACACTTCACCTAGAGTCTCCATTTTGCCTTTAATTTAACACCATTAGCATAGTAATGATCTATATTTTGGCTAACAACCTTATGACGCCGAATACACTTGGCGACACACTGAAAGACCTCTTGTTCTCCCTTTGTATGCTCCCTTGTACCATCTATGCTTCATTTTTAGCTCACTGTATAAATAGATGAACACACCACAACCTAGTTGGGTGAAGAAATTTCCCAACTATGATTTCGCTCCTCCAGTTTAAAATATTGTCTATTTTTTTTATTGAAGTCTTTTACATAAATGACGAGACCAAAAGTCGCAGGAAAGAGTGTGCCACCCCGACACATAAGAGCACGGGAATTGAAAAGAAACAAAAAGAAAGAAGAACTGTCCAAAGAATTAAAGGAGAGAAAGAAAGCAAGTGCTAGCAGGAGGATCCCTATTGATCGCACTATTCATTAACGGAAACGTGGATTCTACGCAGGTGTAGATGCCTTTATGGATGCCCATGAATTGGGCAAAATGATTGCAACTAACATTGCTGCAGAAACTATGGATTTTGGACAAAATGAGAACCGAACTGATAACTCGGGGACCATTGTTGTATTCAAATATGATGCATCAGGCACTGATATCCCAAAGGATGAAGAAAACATATAAATAGGATCCCCTCTTTACCTCCCTCGTTAATTTTCTTTACTTTTGTTGTTGAATGTCTTATCACTTGCATTTGAGGACAAACACATTTTTTAGTGGTGGGATGAGGCTCACCTTTGTTTGCTAGTGATGGATATTAGTGTTTTGTGTGCAATTGGATCCTCTGTTTTCGTTGTGTTTTCAAACTTCTGAGAAATTAGTTAAGCTTATGGCTCTTTTTTTTTGTTTAATTGCGAACGATTTTGCCCTTTTCAAAAGATTTCATTTTTTCAAAAATTTCGCCACCTCTTGTGTTGATAGTGAATGTTCAACTACAAATTTAAGTCTCAGCTTTGATCAATGCCGATGAATGGAATAGTTCTCTCGATTGTTAAAACATGAATGTATGGCTACAATGAGACCAAATGAAGTTACAAATGCAATATGTGAACTCTTTTCATCACGTTGTGATTTGCCATGTATCGAATTGATTTCTCTTGTGATGATCATTGCACACTAACAAAAGTGTGTACTCTTGTTTGTCTTTAGTATTAATACCTGGTGTGATGATCTTACTTTTAACCATGCATGAATAAACCTAGAATTAGCCTAGTTAGTTTGATTGATTTAGAAAGGTGTCATCTCGAAATGATCATAGGAAATTTTAAAGAGTGTAAGCGAAATTTGAAAATGTAAACCTTTATTCAACCACCACCTATAATCCTCATGAATTTTTATTGAATGAATAGACAACTTAAGCCAAAAGCTTCAGTTGGGCTATGGTGAAAAGAGAAAGGAGAATGCAGGAAGTTCAAGAAAAGTCTCCTTTAACCATGATATTGCAATGAAATGGAAACCGTCCAAAAAACCAGGAAAGAATGAAAAAGAAATATTATGGAATAAAAGTCCAAAATACATTTGGTTTTCCAATTAATCCATGGAAACAAATGATAGGATGACTTAGAAACACTAGAAGAAAATTGGTATAAGAAGGGGGAGAACATGAAGTGTTTGTGGGCTTCTCAATTCATGAGGAGTTTTAGTCACTAATCTTAAATTGCCATACCTTTGCACTCAGACCCATTACAAGCATTAGAAATACCTTTTTTATCCTTAGTAACCCGAATCGAAGATTGATTGGAAAATAAGGGCAAGCCTATGGGTGAAAACATGCATTGTGTTCCTCGTTTTTAGTGTGAGTGTTGCATCTGATTCCTGATCTTAATATGATTTACTTATGTGTGTGAATATGAAATCATCCTTTGTGTTAGGGCATTCTGATACTGTTGTTAAACTTGAACTTGAATGTGTAGCAAATATTGTGAGCATGAGAATCTTTGGCAATGGTATGCCACAACTTGAATCATTGAGTACACAATAGATATTTGCTTGAGTATTTGAGTCTTGATATGTACATTCATGATTGATTCTTGTGTAGCACTATATTAGACATCTTTTTTGAACTGTTGAACTTGTGTTTTACTTGAGGACAAGAAAAAGATAAAGTTGACGGTGTTGATGAGTCCTTAAATTGGACTTATTTAGGCTTTGTTTTAATAGAAATAGTGTCCTCCAATGGTTATTTTGTCTCAATATCTGATGAAAACTCTTATATTTCAGGTATTTGAAGTTATGTGAATGCATGTTCACTTACACGCAAAAAGGAACAAAAAGGTTGAAAAGAACGTAGAAACTGAAGCTTGAGCATCGCCAAGCCCACTTGGTGAGTCATTGAGTGGATGTACACCGTCCTTTGTTCCAAACATGTGAAGCCCTAAAGGAAGTGGAACATAAATTATGAAAGGATCAGTTGGCGCATCGCTGAACAGGTTTGCAAAGCAATGCTATACCGCCCAATGGTCAGGAACACGAAGATGATCATTATTTTCTTATTCTAATTTGACTTAAAAATTTAGATGCAAACTATTGAATTAACATAAACTTATAAAAGTGAATGTCATTACAAAATTCCAAAGATTAATTATGCATTGAATTTATATTATTTTTCATTTTAAAGAATTAAGGCCTAATGATTATATTGTAAATACATGTTCATCTATACAAAATTTTCTAAAATTATTCATTGCTTATCATTTTTTATAAACGCTCAAAGCACGAACAAGTTCAATAGTTAAAAAAAACACTGTAAATCTGCAAAGTAAAAATTGATATTATTCCTTTCAGTTCTCTATTTGATAACACATAATCGTACCCCCGTTTAGTATAAAATAATATTAGAAAAAATATAAAGAATATATTTAAATAAACTCACCATACATATCATACAATATTTTTACTCTTTGTGTGTGTGTAAACTGAGACATTTTAGCCTTTAGTCATAAACCCAACAACCAGGGTCATCGAAACAAGTTTGGGGGCCTAAGGCCTTATTTGACAATACAAATTGAATTATTATATCATACTCCGTCTAGATATACAAATGAGGTCCAGAGAGGCAAGATACTAGAATTATAAAGTAAGATTGTAAACAATATAAATTATTTTTAATAAAAATCATATATTTATAGAAAAAAGAATCCTAGGCCCGTCTTTTATGAATACTTACCCATAAAATAGTTATCTTCTTTCATTAAATGATGTGACTATTATAAAAAGTTATGACTTTTATGAATAGATGCGACTTTAATGAAGAGTTGTAACTTTTATGAAAAATTGTGTCTTTTATGAAAAGTTGCGACTTTAAAGAAGAGTTGCGACTTTTATGAAAAGTTGTGACTTTTATGAAAGGTTGTGACCTTTCTAAAGGGTTGCAACCTTTCTAAATAGTCATAACCTTTCCGATAAGGCACAATAAGTATTTGTTTACACTACCATTTCTTTTCAAAAAATAGAGGTGTTTCCTCTCATTTTAAAAGAACGAAACTCTTGAACCTCTATTTTTTTTTTTTTATCTTCTTCTTCAAAATTCTATATTTGTGTACATTGCTCAGGTTAAGTGGCTCAGCGACACATTGCTTATGTTAGAGATCTTGTTATGTACTTTACCGTCATTAATTTATCTTTATGTAATTAGGTTAAATGATAAGATGCAATAATTTTCATATTTGTTTACATTATTAATTTTTTATGTAAGATACTAGAGTATTTTAGTTTTAGTGACCGATAGATTTTAAGTATTAGTAGATTCCCGCCACAAGCGCGGGTAATTTTATGCTGATTTTTTAAATTTTCACCATGTTCATTCTCTATGTAAATTTGCACAAACTTTTTCCTTAACTTATAGGTCAATGTTTCATATGTTTTCAAAAAAGAAAAATGAATGTACAATCAAAATCTAAGATTTATTTTTTACTAAATAAAATACCTACTACCTTATATATTTTTCTTTATAACTGTTATTCAGGGCAGCAAGGATCTTCACCCTTCATCAATTGAGTAGTTTTTATTTTTAGTAAGTAGAAATCACTTTTTCGTGAGCGAAATTTAGGGTTGCATTGAATCTGTCTCCAAATAATTGTTTTTCCAATGAAAATGTATGTAGGTTTTTATTAATTATCACATTTATGACTCATCTACAAGGTATTTCATATTTTTTTATCCTCTATTTTCAATTTAAAATGTACCCTAGAAACTCACAACTATTCCACAATATTACAATGGTGTTTGGAAAACGAAGAGTAAACTAGAGTTCATTACATGATTTGCTATCGGTCTGATTAAAATTTACGCAATTTTCATTTTCAATTTTTTTGCATTGCTACAAGTTGTACAACTGTTAGGTATTTTTCTATAATCATTGATGCATAAGCGTAGGAGACGACAAGAGATTTTATTCCCTCCTTGGCAATGTTCATTTGTGTAACTTTTCTTGCGTATCTTAATTAGTATGTCGATAGTAATCAGCTTCACCGAGAGGGAATCTCAACTTTAGAACAAGCTTTTGAGAATGTATGTCATATAATTGTAAGAAGAAACGAGGTATATCACATACATTTTGCGTTTTCTTTGTCCATACAAGATACCTTTACTATAAATGGTATACCAAGTCAAAAACATATCCATCATGGGTATGATTAATACGGATCATTACAAATTCTATAAACATTCATACGTAGTGAAAGAAGGATATTTGGAGCTTCTCAGTTTGCTTACTCTTGTATAACTTTTGCTTTGTCTGATTTTTACTATTGAAGCCCATTGAATTGTGAAGGCAGATTGTTTTGGTTAACAAGTGATTTTGCCGTCCGTAGTTTGGGACTTGGAAAAGCATGGGATCATTGTGGTCAGATGTAATTTGAGATAATCAAGCAAGACAACAAGCATAAAGAAATGAAGGTCAAAGAAATAGTGGTTGGCATTTAAGCTAACATATTCAATGAATTTGAAGTAGTGCACTTCAACCTTTAAAATTTGAATGCATAGCCGCATTGCATGAAGCTTGGCAATTTTACTATCCTCAAGTGAGGTACTGACTATTTACTTTGCATTATCTTTTACAATTGTAAGACATGTAAAAAATAATATGTTATTTCATCTTTGTCCATTGTTGAAACGATGAAGGTTAGTTGGATTTTCTCTCTTTGTTTGTTTTTTTGTGGTCTTTGTTATAAGGTAGTTACAATGATTGAATCTCATTAATTTGTGAGGGATTATTATATATAACTAATTGATAATTTTTTAATTGTATTCATGTTTTTTCCTATTTATGTTTCAAGTTCAAATAAAATTATAGTTATTCAATATATATCTCTCTTCTCAAAACAGTTAAACCAAAATAGACTAAGAATGTAACATATTGACAAACTTTTGTAAATTAAACATGTTTCATCCGGTTGAGTTGTCTTCATTATTTTCAAGTATGAACCCACACTCAAGCATTTGTGTGGTAAATTAAGGACATTATTTCCAAATTCACTCATATCTAATATAGAGGAAGAAAGCCAAAACATTTGAGGCAAATAAAGTATTTTAGTAAGTGAAAATAGAAAATACTTGCATTGTCAAAGTATTAATCGAAATACTTTTAGATAATGGTATTTTCGGTTATATTTGAAAAGAATTAAGATAGCCAGTGCTTTACCACATTTTTAATGATTCATTTGCTACTTAATAAAAAATTAGATACATTACAAGAGTATCATTTTACAAGTGGGAGTGATTAATTAACAAGGAGGAGATGAATTAATGCATTTATATATAGAGACTCGAAATCAGAGTATTTTTTAAATTAACATTTGAAGTCAAGTTTAAGTGTATTTCTATATAATATCCCGCAAAAAAATAATGACGACAGTTTCATAACATTCTCATATTCTATCAAATAAAGGTCACAAACATAATGCATATTGTATTGAAGTTAAAATATCTATTTTCATGGACCAAAATTAGTCAGAGCCAACATAAATAAACATGTTTTCTTATATTAGATCAAAATTCACAAAGCTTTACATGTTTTGAATGTGCTATTCGAAACCCAAAAAAAGAAGTAACAATTTCTTTTGACAATGCAAATTAGTACCACCAACGATTTTGAAGGAGTTGCTGAGATGTCAATTCAAATGGTCATATTTTATTTCATTAAACTCAAAAGAGACGCAAGTTAATAGATGAAGTTTACCACCGTGCGAAGCGCGGTTATTCTACCTAGTTATATAATATAAAGTAAGAATAATAAGACACCACTCAATTTTTTTAAATAATATGAGGATATTAAAATAGTGTTATGATGAATTTAATAAGAAGATATAATAATATCAAAATGGTGTTGATTAGTGTTTGTACTTGAAATTTAAATAAGACACCAAAAACAAATTTGATGTTTTTACAAATACACAGCAATAGATTTTACATGATGTAGAAGGTCTGAATGCTTGAGATGCTACTTTAGAATATTTAATAATAACAGAATAAAAAATAGTGACTAGAGAATAAGAAAAGTAAGTATAAGAACACAATAGAGTTGGTTCATGATAATCGTTAGAATGTAAAATGACCTAGCTAGACAACAAAGGAGATAGTTTATATATATATATATATATATATATATATATATGTATGTATGTATGTATGTATGTGTGTGTGT
>NC_028637.1:18849162-18867736 GCF_001406875.1 Solanum pennellii | reverse complement strand
TATATATATTTATAAAATAATTAGATATATATATTTGGGAGAAAATGGGGGCCCAAAAAATTTAGGGTCTAAGCGATTGCTTTAGTGGCCTTATGTTCGAGGCGGCCCAGCCCTTCAGACTAAGCCCATTCTACACATATAAAACTCTTGTAATCTATCTCTGATTTTGTAATTTTCTTTTAAAATTTAATAACATTCTTTTCTTTTTTATATTTCGATCGTGAAGAAAAAAAATTTGATTAGGTCAGAAATTGAGATGTATGGTACAAAATAGATGGCTGCTCAGGCTCAGGGAGGTGAAGCTGCTGCCGGAGATAGGGATTTTTGTGATTGGCGGATAGAAAGTTCTCTCTATACTCGTCAAACAATTGTCAACAATGTGTAAATTTTTTTGTTAAAAAAATCACCTTTTTCTTGTGTTTATGTTAGAGATTTCAAATCTGGAATCTAGGGTTCTTTTGTGTTTTATAAGTTTAATGTGGAATAACCTGTTTTTTCAGACTTTAATTTTTTTTAAAAACTGAGTTCTCCAAGTGAATTTGGGGAGTTCTATTATTTCTACTTGGCGGAGTAATGGGATTATAACTACTTAAATTCTTTAGGTAAAATAAGTTTTAACTTTCACAACAAAATGTGATGTCAACATATTTTAATATAATTTAGAAGCATTTATCTAGATTGCATTCTTATCAAGTCATTCATTTAAAGCTGGACTTTTGTTGATATGGTTGTATCAAATGGAGGACATTAAGAAGCACTTTTCTATCTTTGGGAAAGATATGGAGAAGATGATCTCAGGGATATTGTAGTGAGGTTTGAGGGAGATATGTGGTCTAACTCTTTTCTATTTATTCAGATTGGTATAAATTTGCATTTGTTTTCAAGTTATCTTGACGCGTTGAATGCATTATAAATCAAATTTATTTAACACTGCAGTATGATTTTATGTGGAAAATGTCCTTTAAGAAGCTGACACTCTCAATTGTTTACATTTCAATAATGCAAGTAATAGTCAGAATGCCCATATTCCGGGTGAACAATGAAAATTCAGGCTTTGTATTTCACATTTTCACTTGAAATTTGAATGTAGGAAAAAATACTCTTATTTTGATTGTTTTCTATTCTATATATTTATGTTATCAAATATCCTATAAATGTGGTGTCGTGCATACCAACATAGAATCCTCATATTTTTGATTTTTTCGTGAAAGGGGACTTTGATTTTTTTTAAATCAATCCAAACACCCACTAAGAGTTTTGACAAACTTTCCCTTTGATACGCTCTTTCTTTCTTCGTCATGTTTTACTTTTCTAAAACTTCCTTTTAAAACTGAAAATTGAACCTAAGATATGATAATTGAACTTATATCCTATGGAACTACTTCTGGGCCGGAGGATAGTAACGAGGAAGAAATAAAGGTGGACAATTTGGACGTGTCATAGGAGGATGTCTTAGAAGAGGTGCCGCTTCGAAAGGAGCAAAACTATGTGTTTGAGTCGGACAAAAAGAGAATGTCAAAATTGGGGAAAATAAGGTATTTTTATATTTGTTATTCTATAAGTCCATTTTTTTTCTTGAAAGACTTTTCCATATTAAAAATAATAGAAAAAACAGCATTGTACAATTGATTCATTTGTTGATAACGATATAAATTGGATTTTTGCAATATCTAAGTTTAGTAGCTAGCATAAATACACAAGGCCACTGATTTACATCTTGTTGTTTCAACTCTCCAATTACCAATTTTTTTTATCCTTTCTGGTGAATTAATTACTAGTCCATAGCTTGAGGACTCATAAGTTTGTTCTCATAAAGATTAAGATATCTCATTATGAATGCACGTTCTAATGATCATTATATTTTCTTTAGCTCCGAACATTGAATAAATAATAAATATAAAATTCAAATAAAAAAGTATTTAATATTAAAAATTTAAATTAATAAAATAAAAACATTATGTGATAAATAAATATAATATATATGCTTTCTAGTGATTGTGAAAATGGTTTTCAATAGTAGTAGGGGTAATGGTTGGAGTTAGTTTTTAATAATTGTGGTGGTAGAGGTGGTTGTGTTTGTAGAATTTAGTTGATCTTAGTAGTCGCTAGTGTTGTTGTTGAGGGTTGAAGAGCATGTTGTGGCTGATAATGTGTTGGTGGTAGTTGTGATGACCGAGGTCATTGTTTGTGAGCATTAACAACAATAGCTCTGGTAGGGGTGGAGTGGATACAATTATATTTATATGGCTGGCGAGTGCAATGGTGGTTGGCGACGGTAATGGTAGTTGTGGTGTTTAGTGATTGTGAATGGAGTGGGGGGNGGGGAATATACACAAGCAAAATACCTCTTAATAAGATCTGAATAACGAACGCCTATTCGGATCAAATAAGTGCTTAGATTTAATGCAAACAAATGCAGTTAATAAAACATTACGTTTGAACACTCATAAAACATTAAATGCAAACAAAGGAGACCTAAGAATGACACTTTAGAACACATTGTCTCCTAATTATGATAATTTTCTTTTTTCTATTTTTAAGGATTATATCAATCGAAACCGAATATTTTATCATGCTTTGTGCATGTTGTAGACTGTCCTTCTGGATCATTTAATGAGATCATTTGCAACTGAAATATGAGTTAACTTTGGGTCATCAAATTTGTGGATCATTTGAATTGAATTAACTTTTTTAAAAGTATCATACTAATGAGGTACCTGAAGCTTGCATGAGGTTTCAGAAAGCATAATCTTTTCGAGAGCATATTGCCTACTTATTATGATTATTTCCTCTTTTTCCCTGTTGTAAGGATTATTGCAATTGGAACCAAGTGGTTTTCTATGCTTAATTAATGTCGTATACTATGACCTTTAGGGATATATAAAAGGAGCATTTGAAACTGAAATATGAGATTAATTTTAATTCAACAAATGCTTCTATCATTTGACTTTAAATATCTTTTGAATGAGTATCCTCGTAACCTTAAGAAGCAACTCCTAACACCTCCTCACTAGTTTTTCTATTCACCCCTATTTGCGTGTCGGAATGATCTAGTCTCGGTTCCCTAAACATAGGCCACTCCCATGTTTATTGAATAAATTCATATTTCGCATGTAACATGCTTTTAGGTGGAAAATATTTTGTACCCCGGCCCTAAATATATTTATATGACACCAAATATGCCATAATTGTTGGTCAGAGGCATAACAATCTTATTCTATACACTATATCAAATCCTAGACCAACACTTAATTTTATTTTCATAAGCAGTGATTTAGCTATCTATTAAAGATATTCAATGTCAATCTAGCTAGCTTGGGTATAAATCAACATCAATGAAATGAATGGTCTTTATGTGAAAATAATGAATGTCAAACGACATTATGACATTGGTGAGAGTTATGTTCCTCGCCTTGCTATCTCCTCTTTCATATTCCCCATCCAGATATATAATTATCTATAACTAATTAAAAGTTAACTTATCATGAAGATTCCTTTTTTATTTTGCCAAAAGGTCTAGAATGTTACTTTGCTTTTGTGATTAACATTATTCTTTCTATTGATGGCCTAAAAAAAATGAATAATTCATTTTTTGCAATAATTATTCTCAGTATTAATGTATGATACATTTTCCCTTTTAGATATAAGAGCTTTGTTGTTTCTCAAGAAAATAAAAAGTTGCATGAAAACCATAAGTGAGAAACACCAGTTTCTTAGAAGTAGTGGTGATGATGAACTCTGAAAGTTATTTTTATTTAAAACTAACCTCAGCAGATGCTTAACGCTCTTATTGTTCAAATTCTTTCTCGATTGGCGATATTAGATGCCTTGACTATTCCCTCTAAACATTGGAAATACTTTTGGACTTCTATTGACAGCATTGTTTATGACAACAAGGAGCATTGTTATGCACATGGCTTGGGGTACACAAATTCATTTCCTTAACGGACAATAGAAGTCAAGAAGTACTTCCAATGTTTAGAGAGATTAGTTATTCTGAAGGCATCTATTATGGTCAATCGAGAAAGAATTTTAACAATAATAGCGTTAGGCAATTGACTGATTCTATCAATGAGGTTATTTTGTTCACATTCTATCTCAATATTTTTGAGGTGAGTTTCCAATAAAAAAACTTTCAGAGTTACCATCATTACCACAACTACTGGGGAATTTGTCTTTCACACTCATGGTTGACATGCTACTTTTTCTTTTGTTGAGAAACAACAAAGCGCTAATAATAACAAGGGGAGAATAATCATACATTAATAATGAGAGTCATTGTTGCTTAAAATGAAATATTCATATTTTTAGTCCATTGATAGAAAAAAAATGTTAAAAATCACATAAGGAAAGTAACATTCTGGACCTTTTGGCACAAAATTAAAAAGGATCTTTATGATAAGTTGTAATTTTATGTAGACAATTAATGGTGTTTCTTTTTTGTTTATTATTTATTTAATTTTCAACTAACAAATTTATATTTGATGACACTATTTTTTAATCTAATTTTATGTGATACTTTTATATATATGTATTTTAAAGACTTTCTTAAAAATATAGGGGTCTTGAGAGGGAAAATGAAAGAGGAGATTACAAGGTAAGGAACATAACTCTCACTAATGAATTCTCTTAACTCGATAATTCATCTCTATGAATGTCAAACTGCATGTATATAGTAAACACACATATGAATATCTTATATAGATTAATCTCTTTAAAATATCACATGTTTATATTGACCTTTTATATTTTTCATGAGAACAAACAATATAAAAGAATTTTGAAGAATTTCCTAGTTCTTCAATATATATTGAATAGATAATATGCACATCTTTAGAATTCCATTATCTTTCGTGATTAATACTTAATTTTTTTTTATCAAAGCGGTAAATTTGACATTATTGTCACTTCCTTTAGGAAAGTTTATGAATTGTTATTTCCTTCATGGAAATAAATAGAACATACAATAGAAAGCAGCCAACAAGATTCATTTCTTCCACCTTATAATGTTGCTTTACTAAAGTTTTTCTAGATATTCTATTCACGACAGGTACATATTGCAGTAACATTCAGACACAAAATAAAATGTGTATGCTTTCTTAGTTTATCTCTTCAATAGACAAACAGTTATATATCTTTTATTCATTTCAGAAATGAAACCATATTATTTGAATGATTGATATATAATATTAATGAATAGCTCATTATTTTTGTCAAGCACAATAAGACATTGTTTTAGAATATTTTCCAGAAGTTTTTCTAAATATTATTTCTTCAAGAGAAAATTTTGATGTTTTACTATTTGAAGAATGTAAGTTGATTAATCCTCAAATTGGACTTTTTACGGATTTATTTTAATAGAAACTTAAGCCTGATGAGCATCGCCAAGAACAGTTGGCGAGTAACCTAGTTGACATACGCCTCCCTTTGTTACAAACATGAGAAGCCTAGAAGAAAGAAGATTAAAAGGCAATGAAAGGAGTAGTTGGTGCATCACCGAACAAGTTCACGAAACAATGCAATACCGCCCAATGGTCCAGAATACGAAGATGTTGAAGGCAAGCACAAAACGACGATGAACTAGAAGAACGGTGATACATCGAGTAGTTTCTTGCTCACGACTAATCTCGTCAAGTGGTTCGCCAAAGAACTTTATTTTAATTCTATAAATACTAGTCGTATGTATTATTTTTAGAGATCCAAACATTTCTATGGTTCGCCAAAGAACTTTATTTCTCTCAGGTTTGAAGAGGGTTTTGTGGGAGACTTGAAGAAGGAAGGGTTTCATCTTTTCCATGTTAGAAGTGGGTGTTATCTATTCATCTTCCTTTTCTCATATTAAGGTGTAATTTCTTATTCCCATATGATTTCGTTATAATTTTAGGTGTAATTTTTTATTGCTTGATGTATGGCTAAAAACCCCATTCTTGGGGTGTGATTTAGCAAATTTGTGTTGATATTATTGTTGGGTATTGATTTTTGAGAGGTTAGATGTACAGTAACGGTTATTACACCTAGTGGTTGTAGTTTAGCTTAATTGATTTGTAGTTGCAAATATAAACTCATCCATATGTTTTCGACTTTCTTGAGAGAGAGATCGTGAAACCAATACTGCTAGACTAATGCCCTAAAGAGTGGGTCAACATGAGGCTCAGCCAGAGAGGGTGAACCCTAGTCCCGTATCCTAACACTGAGCTCGAGAGAGTAAGTGGGGTAAGGCGTAGGCTAGACTTTATTCGGCAAATGGGTGTCCGATAGGAACACATTTGAAGCGTGGTAAGTTGTCTGATAGGGAACTTATTTCCATCTAAAGTTTAGGCTAGTCACTGTTATCTCGCAGATTACCTACCAATCATGTAACCAACTACTTATTTCAACTTGTATTGCGGTCAAACCCTAAGAACTTTTCCCCGTACGTGATTCCCTTTCACATTTTTATCATTTTTACTGTTCTTGTGACAAAACCCACCATCGATATTTTACTGTTCTAATTTAACTACATTTTCTCAAAACTGCTCCCTCGTGACACAACCTCAACCCTTGTTTGGGTTACCAAACTATCGATGATCATAGACACTCATACCACAGGGTAGTGTCGTTTTCCATAATACGAATCAAAATGGGGCCGCTACCGTGGAGTGGTGTTACATGAAAAAAGCCTTTTAGTAGCGTTTTTATTCTTATTAGTGGTAGTCTACTTACTTATTTTTCATTTTTGTTGTAAGTGTTTGTGTTGTAAGCAGGAACTATGAGAGTAAATAGCAGTAATGATATCCACGTGGTCCACCAAGATAACTTTTATAACCTCAATGATGTGAAAGAGACAAATGTCAATGACCCCAGCCGAAGGGAATGCAATGTTCCATAAAACGAACTATATGTTGCAGCTCTTGCAAGTAAAAGGAATCTTCATTGGATTGGCTCATGAGGATCCCTATGAGCATCATCAAAACTTTATAGGTTTATGGTCCATTCTGTTTCAAATAGCATCTCTGAAGAGTCAGTTAGACAGTTATTATTCACATTTTCCCTAATGGGGAATCTCTTAAGTGGTTAACTGAATTAACCCGAAATATCATCACTTCATATGAAGAGCTGGTTACAGGCAAATTTTGCCTCCCTTGAAGATAATGACTATTCGAGATAGTATTCAAAGCTTTAAGCGCCTGAATGGAGAGCCTCTGCACGATACATAGCGAAGGTTCAATAATATGGTCCTACAATGCCCAAGCCATGATTTGTCTGATAATGAGCTCCTTCAGTAGTTGTAGCGGAGTTTAGATTCGGTAAACAAAGGTGTCGCTGACCAACTCTAACCCGGAGGCTAATGTATCAACTCTACGCAATAGAAGCTCAACTTCTTTATAGCATGACAACCATCAACCGGGAATGGTACAGCCACGAGTATCGGGTCTCTCCTGTCATATATCAACTATCAAAGGAGAAGATTGAAAAGGAGAATGAGAGAGAACAAAACATGGCAAAGATTATGACATATTTTTCAAAGAACATCATGGGGGCTTTTTCCTGTAGTGCCAATGTTGTGGGGGTCGGGAGAACTAGTCTTGAGGAAATGAATATTCAAGCTATGCATAACGAAGAGGTAAACTTTCTAGCCAATGAAGGCGGTGCCTATCGTCAAAATACCCTAGATAAAATGGAAATCAAGGTTGGTGGATAAATGAAGGATGGAAAGATAGAGATCCTAAATAGAGAGATCATAATCCGAATTGGAAATATGGGGATGAGGATAGATGCGTGCCTCCCTAGGAGCATCAGAAGTCCAAAGATTTAGCTGGAGGAAGGTATGAGGACATGCTTTCGCGTAGCCTTAACAAAGTTGAAGGGTTGAGCAAGATGCTGAAAGGCATGAAATAAGATGTATCCACCCTTCGCCAGAACGTCACCTTTAATTAAATTTCAATCAAGTAGTTAGAGACCCAAATGATCATATCTCGTCTCATCTCAACCCGAGACAAAAGGGGGGGAAGGGGGGGGGGGTTTCCTAGTGATAATATGGCTAACCCCAAGAGTGAGGTTTGAAAGTTTACTTGTCTTGTGACACGATGTTAATTAATGCATTGTTTTGGAGGAAACCGTAAATCCTATACTTTCTTTTTGTTATATGAATAAAATATTAGTGTGCTTGTTTATACAGTGCGGATAGAAAAATGTATTGTAGGTGAACCGCAAACTTGATCGGTAAACCCGACCTCCTCCGGCATATTACTTAGACATCTCCATCTTGGACCCTTTAAAACTGAGCAGTTTGTAGAGAATTATTGCAAACATGTTGGCGATCTCTATGAACACCACCATTGGGAACCTTACATGAGTTGTAATGTTTATCACATTCGCGAAGACACCGACTACTTGGCGCTCGTCGAGTGAATGGGCGAATCTGACTTATATCGCTAAAAGTACTGAAACTTGACGGTCACTACGAGTGGGAGGTTTAAAAACCCCTTTTCAATAATCTCTCTCACTTTTCCATCTTCACAAACTCACACCAGCCCTCTAACTTTCTATTTCTCGCCCTTTTAGAGTATTTTAGTTGTAAATCATTGCTCCGATTCGGATTACTTTACTGCCTAGCACTTGTTTAGTATCGAAACTGACATCTATGGTTTGTATCCAAACCCATAAGTTATTTTATGAAAAATTTTTCTTATTTGCATTATGATAGATTTTGTTAAATCTTTGTTGAGTCACTGAGTTGATGGTATAGAATATAATATCAATTATTATTTGGTGCTGCTTGCGTAATTGGTATATCCCACTCAACTGGGCTTTGAGTTAAATTTTTATATGTTGAAATTGTGGAAATGCTATAGGTTTTAGTCGAAGTTTGTGTTTAAGAGGCTTAAATTTCATTATAAGGGGTTGCAACAATGAATTTGAAAGAATGGGTTGAAAATAGGCATGTTGGGCTATTTGGTGAGATGATTACAGCTCGCCGAACTGCTCGACAATTCACGTAGAGTGTCCATTTTGCCTTTAATTTAACACCATTAGCATAGTAATGATCTATATTTTGGCTAACAACCTTATGACGCCGAATACACTTGGCGACACACTGAAAGACCTCTTGTTCTCCCTTTGTATGCACCCTTGTACCATATATGCATCATTTTCAGCTCACTGTTTAAATGGATGAACACACCACCAACTAGTTGGGTGAAGAAATTTCCCAACTATGATTTCGCTCCTCCAGTTTAAAATATTGTCTAATTTTTTTATTGAAGTCTTTTACATAAATGACGAGACCAAAAGTCGCAGGAAAGAGTGTGCCACCCCGACACATAAGAGCACGGGAATTGAGAAGAAACAAAAAGAAAGAAGAACTGTCCAAAGAATTAAAGGAGAGAAAGAAAGCAAGTGCTATCAGGAGGATCCCTATTGATCACACTATTCATTAACGGAAACGTGGATTCTACGCAGGTGTAGATGCCTTTATGGATGACCATGAATTGGGCAAAATGATTGCAACAAACATTGCTGCAGAAACTATGGATTTTGGAAAAAATGAGAACCGAATTGATAACTCGAGGACCATTGTTGTGTTCAAAGCTGATGCATCAGGCACTGATATCCCGAAGGATGAAGAAAACATATAAATAGGATCCCCTCTTTACCTCCCTCGTTAATTTTCTTTACTTTTGTTGTTGAATGTCTTATCACTTGCATTTGAGGACAAACACATTTTTTAGTGGTGGGATGAGGCTCACCTTTGTTTGCTAGTGATGGATATTAGTGTTTTGTGTGCAATTGNTATTGGATCCTCTGTTTTCTTTGTGTTTTCAAACTTCTGAGAAATTAGTTAAGCTTATGGCTTCTTTTTTTTTTTTGTTTAATTGCAAACGATTTTTCCCTTTTCAAAAGTTTTAATTTTTTCAAAAATTTCGCCACGTCTTGTGTTGATAGTGAATGTTCAACTACAAATTTAAGTCTCAGTTTTGATCAATTCCGATGAATTGAATAGTTCTGTCGATTGTTAAAACATGAATGTATGGCTACAATGAGACCAAATGAAGTTACAATTGCAATATGTGAACTCTTTTCATCACGTTGTGATTTGCCATGTATCGAATTGATTTCTCTTGTGATGATCATTGCACACTTACAAAAGTGTGTACTCTTGTTTGTCTTTAGTATCAATACCTTGTGTGATGATCTTATTTTTAACCATGCATGAATAAACCTAGAATTAGCCTAGTTAGTTTGATTGATTTAGAAAGGTGTCGTCTTTAAATGATCTTAGGAAATTTTAAAGAGTGTAAGCCAAATTTAACATATATCGCTTTTGTAACCTACCCGTGAGCATGTGAAACTCTTTTTAACACACCTTGAGTCTTACTCTTCTTCGAAAGAAAACTTGTGAAAATGTAGACCTTTATTCAACCACCGCCTATAATCCTCATGACTTTTTATTGTATGAATAGACAACTTAAGCCAAAAGCTTCAGTTGGGCTATGGTGAAAAGAGAAAGGAGAATGCATGAAGTTCAAGAAAAGTCTCCTTAAACCATGATATTGCAATGAACTGGAAACCGTCCAAAAAACCAGGAAAGAATGAAAAAGAAATATTATGGAATAAAAGTCCAAAATACATTTGGTTTTCCAATTAATCAATGGAAACAAATGATAGGATGACTTAGAAGCACTAGAAGAAAATTGGTATACGAAGGTGGAGAACATGAAGTGTTTGTGGGCTTCTCAATTCATGAGGAGTATTAGTCACTAACCTTAAATTACCATAGATATTTTCTTGAGTATTTGAGTCTTGCTATGTCCATTCAAGATTGAGTCTTGTGTAGCACTATATTAGACATCTTTTTTGAACTGTTGAACTTGTGTTTTACTTGAGGACAAGAAAAAGATTAAGTTGACGGTGTTGATGAGTCCTTAAATTGGACTTATTTAGGGCTTTGTTTCAATAGAAATAGTGTCCTCCAATGGTTATTTTGTCTCAATATCTGATGAAAACTCTTATATTTCAGGTATTTGAAGTTATGTGAATGCATGTTCACTTACACGCAAAAAGGAACAAAAAGGTTGAAAAGAACGTAGAAACTGAAGCTTGAGCATCGCCAAGCACACTTGGTGAGTCATTGAGTGGATGTACACCGTCCTTTGTTCCAAACATGTGAAGCCCTGAAGGAAGTGGAACATAAATTATGAAAGGATTAGTTGGCGCATCGCCGAACAGGTTCGCAAAGCAATGCTATACCGCCCAATGATCAGGAACACGAAGATGCTCATTATTTTCTTATTCTAATTTGACTTAAAAATTTAGATGCAAACTATTGAATTAAGATAAACTTATAAAAGTGAATGTCATTACAACATTCCAAAGATTAATTATGCATTGAATTTATATTATTTTTCGTTTTAAAGAATTAAGGCCTAATGATTATATTGTAAACACATGTTAATCTATTCAAAATTTTCTAAAATTATTCATTGCTTATCATTTTTTATAAACGCTCAAAGCAGGAACAAGTTCAATAGTTAAAAAAAACACTGTAAATCTGCAAAGTAAAAATTGATATTATTCGTTTCAGTTCTCTATTTGATAACACATAATCGTACCCCAGTTTAGTATAAAATAATATTAGAAAAAATATAAAGAATATATTTAAATAAACTCACCATACATATCACACAATATTTTTACTCTTTGTGTGTGTGTAAACTGAGACATTTTAGCCTTTAGTCATAAACCCAACAACCAGGGTCATGTGAACAAGTTTGGGGGCCTAAGGCCTTAGTTGACAATACAAATTGAATTATTATATCATACTCCGTCTAGATATATAAATGAGGTCCAGAGAGGCAAGATACTAGAATTATAAAGTAAGAATGTAAACAATATAAATTATTTTCAATAAAAATCATATATTTATATAAAAGAGAACCCTAGGCCCGCCTACGTGGCGCCTCCACAAAGTAGAATTTCCTTCTAAATTTATTTATTTACAAAAATAGCCTTATCCTTTATTTAAAATATGTGACTTTCATGAAAAATTGTGATTTTTGTTAATAGTTACGTCTTTTATGAGTACTTACCCATAAAATAGTCATCTTCTTTCATTAAATGATTTGACTATTATAAAAAGTTATGACTTTTATAAATAGATGCGACTTTAATGAAGAGTTGTAACTTTTGTGAAAAGTTGTGTCTTGTATTAAAAGTTGCGACTTTAAAGAAGAGTTGCGACTTTTATGTAATGTTGTGACTTTTATGAAAGGTTGTGACCTTTCTAAAGGGTTGCAACCTTTCTAAATAGTCCTAACCTTTCCGATAAGGCACAATAAGTATTTGTTTACACTACCATTTCTTTTCAAAAAATAGAGGTGTTTCCTCTCATTTTAAAACAACGAAAATCTTGAACCTCTTTTTCTTTTTTTTATCTTCTTCTTCAAAATTCTATATTTGTGTACAGTGCTCAGGTTAAGTGGCTCACTGACACATTGCTTATGTTAGAGATCTTGGTATGTGATCGAATTCACGTACACACACTAGATGAATGAAGAACACAAGAAATTTCAAAAGAAAGAGATGAGAGATCTAGAGAGAGAAAGAGAAAACCCAATATTTCGTGGAAACACCCCGTTAGTAAACTTCCACTGCGGTGAGGTATATTTATATTAATAAATCAGAGTATTTTTGGTTACAGAGAATAAATAGAGAATAAATAGGAAAGCCTAAAATAGAGAATAAATAGGAAAGCCTAAAATAGAGAATAAATAGGAAAACCTAAAATTAATCAGGCTCCACTACCTAACAATTCTCCCACTTGGAGACTGACTCAGTCATCCAAAAAATACATTCTCAAAAAAAATCTCTTCATCATCAACATCTTTACCGCACCGCAACATCTGTAGCAACAACTACAGAAGACCAACCGAGGTTTTACATAACCTCAGTTTCCCAACATCAACACATTTCGTCAACATGTCTGCCGGGTTCTTTGCACCCTCTATCTTCTCCAAGCACATATCACCATCCTCCACTGCCCTGCGAGTGAAATGGTATCGCCTTCTGATGTGCTTTGTCTTCGAATGATAGACTGGATTTTTCACCAACTGTATGGCACTCTGGCTATCTGAGTAAAGAATCTTCTCGCTCTGCTTCTTGCCCAATTCCTCAAGATAATCTGCCAGCCATATCATCTCTTTCCCAGCTTCAGCTATTGCCACATACTCAGCTTCAGTAGATGAAAGAGAAACACACTTCTGAAGCCTGGACATCCAACTCACTGCTGTTCCACCTATGGTGTAAATGTACCCGGATGTACTCTTGCTCGAGTCAACATCCCCACCAAGATCAGCATCCACAAAACCCTGTAGAGTCACCTTGCCTTTGCCAAAACAAAGTGAAGTACTGGATGTACCTCTCAGATATCTCAGAAGCCACTTCACAGCTTCCCAATGCTCTTTCCCAGGGTTCGCCATGTACCTGCTAACAACTCCCACTGCATGTGCTATATCAGGTCTAGTGCAGACCATAGCATACATCAAACTACCAACTGCTGAAGCATATGGAACAAGTGCCATGTGATCACGCTCCTCGGCAGTCTTGGGTGACTGCTCCTTTGACAATTTAAAGTGATTTGCCAATGGAGTAGTCCTGGGTTTAGCATCATTAACCCTGAATCTGCTCAGCACCTTCTCAATGTACAACTCCTGAGATAGATTTAAAGTGCCAGCAGATCTATCCCGAGAAATCTTCATCCCCAAAATCTGCTTTGCTGGACCCAAATCTTTCATCTCAAACGCTGCAGACAACCTTGTCTTCAGATTGTTAATCTCCCTCATACTAGATCCTGCAATCAACATATCATCCACATACAAGAGTAGAAAGACATATGAATCAGTGTATTTCTTGAAGTAACAACAAGGATCCTTTTCAGCTTTGCAGAATCCACTCTTGGTCATGAAGGAGTCAAACTTCTTGTACCACTGCCTTGGCGCTTGCTTTAGTCCATACAAGCTCCTGGTGAGCTTGCACACCATGTGTTCCTTGCCTGGAACCACAAATCCTTCCGGTTGCTGCATATAGATCTCTTTGTCCAGATCTCCATGTAAAAACGCTGTTTTTACATCCATTTGCTCTAGATGCAAATTCTCCGATGCAACAATACTCAACAGAATTCGAATAGAGGTTAACTTCACAACAGGAGAGAATATTTAAGCATAATCAATACCTTTCCTTTGTGAATATCCTTTAACCACTAAACGAGCCTTGAACCTCTTTTGCCATCTGGTTCAGTCTTGATTCTGAACACCCACTTGTTCAGCAAAGCTCTCTTCCCTGCAGGTAGCTCAGTCAACACCCATGTGTCGTTCTTCTTAAGTGACGTCATCTCATCATCCATGGCTTGCTCCCACTTGATCGAATACTCCACCTGTAAGGCCTCATCAAAAGACTCTAGTTCCCCCTCATCAGTCAGCAATAGATAGTGTAATGAAGGTGAATACCTATCTGGTGCCCTGATGGATCTGGATGATCTCGTTAACCACTGCTCAGGTGTAAATGCGGAAGCTAGCAAAGCAAACCTCAAAAGACCACGAGTAAGAAAACAACGAGAAATATACCAAAAGACACAAAGATTTAACGTGGTTCGGTCAATCGACCTACGTCGACAAAGGAGATGAGCAATCCACTATGAATATGAGAGTACAAAATACAGAGGGAAACAACCTCAACCAAATCACTCGGAATACATGGGAGGTTAACACAAGTGATAACATATCAAGCTTGTGACCCATAAATTCTCCCCCTAACCAAAACTCTCAAAGTCCTTAAGACTACATTGTGAATGCTGATTAAGTTAGAAGGAACATGCCTCTATTTATAGAGTTCCTACACCTTTTCCTACCAGAAAAAGGATTAGTCAATCCAAAACCTTTTCCTAAAAGGAAAACCTATTTATGGTAATAAATTTAGGGCAAATAAAACCCAACAAATCTCCCCCTTGGCCTGAATTTCTGACAAAATAAATTTGTCCACCTTCTTCACTTAATCTTCAACAACTTGCTTCTCCTCTCCATAATCTCCTTTGAAAAATTTATGTCTCAACACAGAGAACCTCTCTGAAACAATTTCTCCAACAAAATCTTCATTATTGTCAAAAATGTTGCAGCTAAAACTACACCCGCCAAGATGAACACCTCTTTCTAACCTGGTTCAATCATCGATTATCGAACCACTGAACCTGACTCTATCATTGAATCTGGCTCTGATACCACTTATGAGAATCGAATTCACGCACACACACTAGATGAATGAAGAACACAAGAACTTTCAAGAGAAAGAGATGAGAGATCTAGAGAGAGAAAGAGAAAACCCAATATTTTGTTGTAACACCCCGTTAGTAAACTTCCACGGCGGTGAGGTATATTTATATTAATAAATCAGAGTATTTTTGGTTACAGAGAATAAATAGAGAATAAATAGGAAAGCCTAAAATAGAGAATAAATATGAAAGCCTAAAATAGAGAATAAATAGGAAAACCTAAAATTAATCAGGCTCCCTTACCTAACAGTATGTACTTTACCGTCATTAATTTATCTTTATGTAATTAAGGTTAAATGATAAGATGTAATAATTTTTATTTTTGTTTACATTATTAATTTTTTGTGTAAGATACTAGAGTGTTTTAGTTTTAGTGACCGATAGATTTTAAGTATTAGTAGATTCCCGCCGGAAGCTGGGTAATTTTATGCTGATTTTTTAAATTTTCACTATGTTCATTCTCTATGTAAATTTGCACAAACTTTTTCCTTTACTTATAGGTCAATGTCTCATATGTTTTCAAAAAAGAAAAATGAATGTACAATCAAAATCTAAGATTTATTTTTTACTAAATAAAACACCTACTACCTTATATATTTTTCTTTACAACTGTTATTCAGGGTTGCAAGGATCTTCACCCTTCATCAATTGAGTAGTTTTTATTTTTAGTAAGTAGAAATCACTTTTTCGTGAGCGGAATTTGAGGTTGCATGGAATCTGTCTCCAAATAATTGTTTTTGCAATGAAAATGTATGTAGGTTTTATTAATTATCACATTTATGACTCATCTACAAGGTAGTTCATATTTTTTTATCCTCTATCTTCAATTTAAAATGTACCCTAGAAACTCACAACTATTCCACAATATTACAATGGTGTTTGGAAAACGAAGAGTAAACTAGAGTTCATTACATGATTTGCTATCGGTCTGATTAAAATGTACGAAATTTTCATTTTCAATTTTTTTGCATTGCTACAAATTGTACAACTTTTAGGTATTTTTTTATAATCATTGATGCATAAGTGTAGGAGACGACAAGAGATTTTATTCCCTCCTTGGCAATGTTCATATTTGTAACTTTTGTTGCGTATCTAATATACTATGTCGATAGTAATCAGCTTCAGCGAGAGGGAATCTCAACATTAGAATAAGTATTTCAGAATGTATGTCATATAATTGTAAGAAGAGACGAGGTATATCACATACATTTTGCGTTTTCTTTGGCCATACAAGATACATTTACTGTAAATAGTGTACCAAGTCAAAAATATATCCATCATGGGTAAAATTAATACGGATCACTACAAATTCTATAAACATGCATACGTAGTGAAAGAAGGATATCTGGAGCTTCTCAATTTGCTTACTCTTGTATAACTTTTGCTTTGTCTGATTTTTACTATTGAAGCCCATTGAATTGTGAAGGCAGATTGTTTTGGTGAACAAGTGATTTTGCAGTCCGTAGTTTGAGACATGAAAAAGTATGGGATCGTTGTGGTCAGATGTAAGTTGAGATAATCAAGCAAGATAACAAGCATAAAGAAATGAACGTCAAAGAAATAGTGGTTGGCATTTAAGCTAACATATTCAATGAATTTGAAGTAGTGTACTTCAACCTTTAAAATTTGAATGCATAGCCGCATTGCATGACGCTTGGCAATTTTACTATCCTCAAGTGAGGTACTGACTATTTACTTTGCATTATCTGTTACAATTGTAAGACATGTAAAAAATAATATGTTATTTCATCTTTGTCCATTGTTGAAACGATGAAGGTTAGTTGGAATTTCTCTCTTTGTTTGTTCTTTTGTAGTCTTTGTTATAAAGTAGTTACAATGTTCGAATCTCATTAATTTGTGAGGGATTATTATATATAACTAATTGATAATTTTTTAGTTGTATTCATGTTTTTTCCTATTTATGTTTCAAGTTCAAATAAAATTATATTTATTCAATATATATCTCTCTTCTCAAAACAGTTAAACCAAATAGACTAAGAATGTAACATATTGACAAACTTTTGTAAATTAAAGATGTTTTATCCGGTAGAGTTGTCTTCATTATTTTCACGTATGAACCCACACTCAAGCATTTGTGTGGTAAATTAAGGACATTATTTCCAAATTCACTCATATCTAATATAGAGGAAGATAGCAAAAACATTTGAGGCAAATAAAGTATTTTAGTAAGTGAAAATAGAAAATACTTGCATTGTCAAAGTATTAATCGAAATACTTTTAAAAAATGGTATTTTCGGTTATATTTGAAAAGAATTAAGATAGCCAGTTCTTTACCACATTTTTAATGATTCATTTGCTACTTAATAAAAAATTAGATACATTACAAGAGTATCATTTTACAAGTGGGAGTGTTTAATTAACAAGGAGGAGATGAATTAATGCATTTATATATAGAGACTCGAAATAAGAGTATTTTTAATTTAACATTTGAAGTCAAGCTTAAGTGTATTTCTATATAATATCCCGCAAAAAAATAATGTTGGCAGTTTGATAACATTCCGATATTCTATCAAATAAAAGTCACAAACATAATGCATATTGTATTGAAGTTAAAATATCTATTTTCATGCATCCAAATTAGTCAGAGCCAACATAAATAAACATGTCTTCTTATATTAGATTAAAATTTGCAAAGCTTTACATGTTTTGAATGTGCTATTCGAAACCCAAAAAAAGAAGTAACAATTTCTTTTGACAAAGCAAATTAGGACCACCAACGATTTTGAAGGAGTTGCTGAGATGTCAATTCAAATGGTCATATGTTATTTCATTAAACTCAAAAGAGACGCAAGTTAATAGATGAAGTTTACCACCGTGCGAAGTGCGGTTATTTTACCTAGTTATATAATATAAAGTAAGAACAATAAGACACCACTCAATTTTTTAAAAAAATATGAGGATATTAAAATAGTGTTATGATGAATTTAATAAGAAGATATAATAATATCAAAATGGTGTTGATTAGTGTTTGTACTTGAAATTTAAAGAGGACACCAAAAACAAATTTGATCTTTTTATAAATACACAACAATAGATTTTACATGATGTAGAAGGTTTGAGTGCTTGAGGTGCGACTTTAGAGTATTTAATAATGAAAGAATAAAAAATAGTGACTAGAGAATAAGAAAAGTAAGTATAAGAACACAATAGAGTTGGTTCATGATAATCGTTAGAATGTAAAATGACCTAGCTAGACAACAAAAGAGATAGTTTAAATATATATATATATATATATATATATATATATATATA
>NC_028637.1:18842310-18848916 GCF_001406875.1 Solanum pennellii | reverse complement strand
TATATATAAAATAATAATTAGATATATATATTTGAAAGAAAATTGGGGCCCAAAAAATTTGGGGTCCAAGCGATTGCTTTAGTGGCCTTATGGTCGAGGCGGCCCTGCCCTTGAGACTAAGCCCATTCTACACATATAAAACTCTTGTAATCTATCTCTGATTTTGTAATTTTCTTTTAAAATTTAGTAACATGCTTTTCTTTTTTATATTTCGATCGTGAAGAAAAAAAATTCAACTAGGTCAGAAATTGAGATGTATGGTACAAAATAGATGACTGCTCAGGCTTAGGGAGGTGAAGCCGCTGCCGGAGATAGGGATTTTGGTTATTAGCGGATCGAAAGTTCTCTCTATACTCGTCAAACAATTGTCAACAATGTGTAAAATTTTTTAATAAAAATTAACCTTTTTCTTGTGTTTATGTTAGAGATTTCAGATCTGGAATCTAGGGTTCTTTTGTGGTTTATCAGTATAATGTGGAATAACCTATTTTTTCAGACTTAATTTTTCTAAAACTCAGTTCTCCAAGTGAATTGGGGGAGCTCTATTAGTTCTATTGGTGGAGTAATGGGATTATAACTGCTTAAATTCTTTAGATAAAATAAGTTTTAGTCTTTCACAGCAAAATGTGATGTCAACATATTTTAATATATTTAAGAAGCATTTATCTAGATTGCATTCTTATCAAGTCTTTCATTTAAAGCTGAACTTTTGTTGATATGGTTGTATCGAATGGAGGACATTCAGAAGCACTTTCCTATCTTTGGGAAATATATAGAGCAGATGATCGCAGGGAAATTGTAGTGAGGTTTGAGGGAGATATGTGGTCTAACTCTTTTCTATTTATTCATATTGGTATAAATTTGCATTCGTTTTCAAGTTATCTTGACGCGTTGAATGTATTATGACTCAAATTTATTTAACATTGCAGTATGATTATCTGTTGAAAGTGTCCTTTAAGAAGCTGACACTCTCAATTATTTACATTCCAATACTACAAGTAATAGTCAGAATGCCCATATTCCGGGTGAACAATGAAAATTCAGGCTTTATATTTCACATTTTTCACTTGAAATTTGAAATTAAGAAAAAATACTCTTATTTTGATTGTTTTCTATTCTATATATTTATGTTATCAAATATCCTATAAATGTGGTGTCGTGCATACCAACATAGAATCCTCATATTTTTGATTTTTTCGCGAAAGGGGACATTGGTTTTTTTAAGTCAATCCAAACACCCACTAAGAGTTTTGACAAACTTTCCCTTTGATACACTCTTTCTTTCTTCGTCATGTTTTACTTTTCTAAAACTTCCTTTTAAAACTGAAAATCGAACCTAAGATATGATAATTGAATTTATATCCTATGAAACTACTTCTGGGCCGGAGGATAGTAACGAAGAAGAAATAAAGGTGGACGATTTGGACGTGTCGTAGGAGGATGTCTTAGAAGATGTGTTGTTTCGAAAAGAGCAAAAATATGTGTTGGAGTCGGACAAAAAGAGAATGTCAAAATTGGGGAAACTAAGGTATTTTTATATTTGTTATTCTATAAGTCCATTTTTTTCTTGAAAGACTTATCCATATTAAAAATAAAAGAAAAAACAGCATTATATAATTGATTCATTTGTTGATAACGATATAAATTGGATTTTTGCAATATCTAAGTTGAGTAGCTAGCATTAATACACAAGTCCACTGATTTACATCTTGTTGTTCAACTTTCCAATTACCAATTTTTTTTATCCTTTCTGCTGAATTAATTACTAGTCCATAGCTTGAGGACTCATAAGGAATTGTTTGTTCTCATCAAGATCAAGATATCTCAATATGAATGCACGTTCTACTGATCATTATATTTTCTTTAGCTCCGAACATTGAATTAATAATAAATATAAAATTCAAATAAAAAAGTATTTAATATTAAAAATATAAATTAATAAAATAAAAACATTATGTGATAAATAAATATAATATATATGCTTTCTATTGATTGTGAAAATGGTTTTTCAATAGTAGTATGGGTAATGGTTGGTGTTAGTTTTAATAATTGTGGTGGTAGAGGTGGTTGTGTTTGTAGAATTTAGTTGATCTTAGTAGTCGCTAGTGTTGTTGTTGAGGGTTGAAGCGCATGTTATGGCTGATAATGTGTTGGTGGTAGTTGTGATGACCGAGGTCATTGTTAGTGAGGATTAACAACAATAGCTCTGGTAGGGGTGGGGTGGATACAATTATATTGATGTGGCTGGTGAGTGCAATGGTGGTTGGCGACGGTAATGGTTGTGGTGGTGTTTAGTGATTGTGAATGGAGTGGGGGTGAATATACACAAACAAAATACCTGTTAATAAGATCTGAATAATGAAGGCCTATTCGGATAAAATAAGTTCTTAGATTTAATGTAAACAAATGCAGTTAATAAAACATTACGTTTGAACACTTATAAAACATTAAATGCAAACAAAGGAGACCTAAGAATTACACTTTAGAACACATTGTCTCCTTATTATGATAATTTTCTTTTTTCCATTTCTAAGGATTATATCAATCAAAACCGACTATTTTATCATGCTTTCTGCATGTTGTAAACTGTCCTTCTGGAACATTTAATGAGATCATTTGCAACTGAAATATTAGTTAACTTTGGGTCAGCAAATTTGTGGAGCATTTGACTTGAATTAACTTTTTAAAAAGTATCATACTAATGAGGTACCGGAAGCTTGCATGAGGTTTCAGAAAGCATAATCTTTTCGAGAGCATATCGCCTACTTATTATGATTATTTCCTCTTTTTCCCTGTTGTAAGGATTATTTCAATTGAAACCAACTTGTTTTCTATGCTTAATTCATGTCGTATACTATGACCTTTCGGGATATATAAAAGGAGCATTTGAAACTGAAATATGAGATTAATTTTAATTCAATAAATGCTTCAATCATTTGACTTTAATTATCTTTTGAATGAGTATCCTCGTAACCTCTAGAAGCAAGTCCTAACACCTCCTCACTAGTTCGTCTATTCACCCCTATTTGCGTGTCGGAATGATCTAGTCTCGGTTCCCTAAACATAGGCAAGTCCCATGTTTATTGAATAAATTCATATTTCGCATGAAACATGCATTTAGGTGGAAAATATTTTGTACCCCGGCCCCTAAATATATTGATATGACACCAAATATGCCATAATTGTTGGTCACAGGCATAACAGTCTTATTCTATACACTATATCATATCCTAGACCAACACTTAATTTTATTTTCATAAGTAGTGATTTAGCTATTTATTAAATATATTCAATGTCAATCTTGCTAGCTTGGGTATAAATCAACATCAATGAAATGAATGGTCTTTATGTGAAAATAATGAATGTCAAACGACATTATTACATTGGTGAGAGTTATGTTCCTCGCCTTGTTATCTCCTCTTTCATATTCCCCATCAAGATATATAATTATCTATAACTAATTACAAGTTAACTTATCATGAAGATTCCTTTTTTATTTTGCCAAAGGGTCTAGAATGTTACTTTGCTTTTGTGATTAACATTATTCTTTCTATTGATGGCCTAAAAATATGAATAATTCATTTTTAGCAATAATTATTCTCAGTATTAATGTATGATAAATTTTCCCTTTTAGCTATTAGAGCTTTGTTGTTTCTCAAGAAAATAAAAAGTTGCATGAAAACCATCAGTGAGAAACACCAGTTTCTTAGCAGTAGTGTTGATGATGGAAACTCTGAAAGTTATTTTTATTTAAAAGTAACCTCAGCAGCTGCCTAACGCTCTTATTGTTCAAATTCTTTCTCGATTGGCGATATTAGATGCCTTGACTATTCCCTCTAAACATTGGAAATACTTCTGGACTTCTATTGACAACATTGTTTATGACAACAAGGAGCATTGTTATGCACATGGCTTGGGGGACACAAATTCATTTCCTTAACGGACAATAGAAGTTAAGAACTATTTCCAATGTTTAGAGAGATTAGCTATTCTGAAGGCATCTATTATGGTCAATCGAGAAAGAATTTTAACAATAATAGTGTAAGGCAACTGACTGATTCTATTAATGAGGTTATTTTTTACACATTCTATCTCAATAATTTTGAGGTGAGTTTCCAGTAAAAAAACTTTCAGAGTTTCCATCATTACCACAATTACTAGGGAATTTATCTTTCACACTCATGGTTGACATGCATTTTTTTTTTGTTGAGAAAAAACAAAGCGCTAATAATAAAAAGGGGAGAATAATCATACATTAATAATGAGAGTCATTGTTGCTTAAAATGAAATATTCATGTTTTTATTCCATTGATAGAAAAAAAAATGTTAAAAATCACATAAGGAAAGTAACATTCTGGACCTTTTGGCACAAAATTAAAAAGAATCTTTATGATAAGTTGTAATTTTCTGTAGACAATTAATGATGTTTCTTTTATGTTTATTATTTCTTTAATTTTCAACTAACAAATTTATATTTGATGACACTATTTTTTAATCTAATTTTATGTGATACTTTTATATATATCTATTTTAAAGAATTTCTTAAAAATATAGGGGTCTTGAGAGGAAAAATGAAAGAGGAGATTACAAGGTAAGGAACATAACTCTCACTAATGAATTCTTTTAACTTGATAATTCATCTCTATGAATGTCAAACTGCATGTATAAAGTAAACACACATATGACTATCCTATATAGATGAATCTCTTTAAAATATCACATGTTTATATTGACCTTTTATATTTTTCATGAGAACAAACAATTTAAAAGAATTTTGAAGAATTTCCTAGTTCTTCAATATATTTTGAATAGATAATATGCACATCTTTAGAATTCCATTATCTTTCGTGATTAATACTTAAATTTTTTTTTATCAAAGCGGTAATTTTGACATTATTGTCACTTCCTTTAGGAAAGTTTATGAATTGTTATTTCCTTCATGGAAATAAATAGAACATACAATAGAAAGAAGCCAACAAGATTCATTTCTCCCACCTTACAACCTTGCTTTACTAAAGTTTTTCTAGATATTCTATTCACGACAGGTACATATTGCAGTAACATTCAGACACAAAATAAAATGTGTATGCTTTGTTAGTTTATCTCTTCAATAGACAAACAGTGGTATATCTTTTATTCATTTCGGAAACGAAACCTTATTATTTGAATGATTGATATATAATATTCATCAATAGGTCATTATTTTTCTCAAGCACAATAAGACATTGTTTTAGAATATTTTCCAGAAGTTTTTCTAAATATTATTTCTTCAAGAGAAAAATTTGATGTTTTACTATTTGAAGAATGTAAGTTGATTAATCCTCAAATTGGACTTTTTAGGGATTTATTTTAATAGAAACTTAAGCCTGATGAGCATCGCCAAGAACAGTTGGCGAGTCACCTAGTTGACATACGCCGCCCTTTGTTACAAACATGAGAAGCCTAGAAGAAAGAAGATTAAAAGGCAATGAAAGGAGTAGTTGGTGCATCACCGAACAAGTTCGCGAAACAATGCAATACAGCCCAATGGTCCAGAATACGAAGATGTTAAAGGCAAGCACAAAACGGCGATGATCTAGAAGAGCGGTGATTCATCGAGTAGTTCCTTGCTCACGACTAATCTGGTCAAGTGGTTCCACTACACCATTTTCGGCCTACAGCAACACCACATAAGTGTAGCCTAAACTAGCAAAAAATGTGGCCTTTGATAAAAGGCTACACTTTTGGACATTCAGCAACACTTTTTAGGGGCTGCCCAAAAGAAGCGTAACCTTGGACATTAGGCAACACTTTTTAAATGTTGCCATCTTTGGCTACACTTATAAAGCGTAGCCAAATAGGTATAAGGGCACGCTTTGAAGACGTGCATTAGCAACACCTATTTTTTGTTAGACTACACTTAAAAGCGTTGCCTTTTCAGATTTATTGGTCACACATAAAAAGTGTTGCCTTTTATTGGTAATCTATTTCAACACTTTCAAAGTGTAACTTTTTATCTACCTAGAGCAACACGTACAAAGTGTAACTTCAACATTTATAAGCCTAATTGTAGCACAAATATATATAATATATTTACATACATACAGGTGACCTAAAACACAAAATGAACTAATTAATCATTAAATTGAAGTTATATATTTCAAATAAACTTCGAGAAATATTTCATGTACAACCAAAAGATAGTATGTGTTGTGTACATACCCATACTTATACATCAATATTCTAAATGTGTACACAATAAATCAAATATGTATTTAAACTTTTACAATAGTTCAAAAACTCTTCATCATCCACTTCAAATTTGATCACCTCCATTTCCCTACACAAATAAGATATTGGCAGTTATATAGAAGAGGTAAGAACTTCAGATTGCAACAATATAGAGAGGCAAGAAATCCAGTAGTTACAAAATTAGATTGCATCTTTTGATGTTCAAAGTAGATACCTACTTGTCTTTTGATGTTCAAAGTAGATGATCTTCCCTTAGGTGTCTAGAATTCCAAATGAGTTCAACAACAATGAATAATTGCATTAGGGTTCAAACTTCATAAGAAACAATATAAAATATTTGGTGTTATACAATAACCATGATGCACGCAAACTAAC
>NC_028637.1:18829771-18842038 GCF_001406875.1 Solanum pennellii | reverse complement strand
GAGTTACTATCTATACTTATGGCCAAAACGACTGAATTAGCTAAAGTTACTATCTATACTTGAAAATGCACTAGACAAACCAAACTTAATGTAAAATTGAGACCAATTTGATCAGGGTGAAGTATAAAATTGAGTTACCAAAATGCTTAATGTAACAGGTATGAGCATGAAAATGAGAAAGGAAAACAAAAAAATGCAACAAGGTGGGGATGTCAATAGCAAAATATCAGGTATCATAGCTATGAAACCTTACTCAAATAATTTGTCTAAAACTGCTACTAAGATTGTTGAAGTTGAAGGAGGGATGGATTGGGGTTGTTAATACAACCTCACTTCTGCAGAAAGGGGCAACAAGAGGAGGGATTTGCCTCATGTTTTTCATGAGGGGGTACAGTCAGACCTTAACCCTGACCATAGAGCCCCAACTAACAATAAAACTCAGCAACAATAATCTAAACAGCAGCAGGGTCAACAACAAGGGCAGACAGTGGCAATTAAACAAGGGCACCTTAACACACATTTCTCACAATACTATCTGACACCTCTATTTCAGTTTCTAAAGTAAGTCTAAATTTGTACTTACTTCATGAAATCAGTTCTTCAGCTTCCGTCCTTCAGCTCTTCGATTTTTATTTCTTCGATCCCCAGTTCTTCAGCACCAACTCTTCGTTTCGTCGAGCAAATCAAAATCTGGAAAGGAGAATCTTCAACTCATTTCTTCTGTGTTTCAGCTTAGCTACTCAGGAGAATCTACATGTTTCAAAAGTTTTATAGCTACATAAATGTCAAAACAAATTTAACATGCAAGTTTAAAAAATATGATTGAAACTATGTCATATAAATAGAAACTGGAGGAGTAATGTTCAATAAAAACATCATAGTAACGGTTCTATATCAAATTCAAAATATCATTATAACCTATTACAACAACACTTGTTCTGTTTAATGCCCATCATTTCATTATACTCAATCTTCACAATTCTTTACTTTTATCGAACGAACAACTAAATATCTCAGTTCGTTCAGTTTTATGCTTTTCATTAGTTCAACATCACGATACAAGGTATTAAGGCTCAGGGCACCCAGAAATCAACTAGTAAAGCTAAATTACGAGCTAGACTCTCAAAAATTGTACAAAAACACAAGAACATTAAAAACCTAAAGCTAGAATTTTGACTTTCAAAGATAGAATTCTTACCAGGTAAACCCTAAATCTGTCTAAAATCAAGTCCTGCAACGAGAAATCTGAGAGAAAAGTGTGACGGAGAGACTTAACTTCAGTTCATCTTGCTAACAACCCCAATCAATTCCTTCTAAACAAAAAATATAAATATTTACTTAAAAATATGATGAAGCTAGATGAAATCTTCAGCTCTTACCTTGACAAAATCTTCAGCTTGGAGAAGAGAAAGCTCGGTCAGCTCGATGAGTTTTGCAGCTCGATCTTTAGCTCGATCTTCAGTTCGATCTTCAGCTCGAGGAAGGAAAGGGAAAGCGTGACTTGAAGGAAATAGCTCCATCTTCAGCACAATATAGGAGAAAGGAAAGGGAAAGCGTGAGTTCATCAGAAAAGGAAAGGGAAAGGGAGAAGGAAATAGAAAGTCTTTTTGTTTTATTATTAATTAATGTTTATTTTTTTGGCCAATAAAAATTGGAGGGAGTGTTAAAAATATTGGAGGGAATATAATATTTTAGTGAAAAATTTTAAGGCAACACTTATAAAGTGATGTTTTTCAATTATAAAAATAGGACATTTTAGAAGTGTGGTCATATATGTAAATAGGTGTTGCCAATTATACCATATTTTCACAACACTTATAAAGTGTATCTTATATTATTAAAGAGTACACTTTTGAAGTGTTGCCAAAATTATTGTAGCTAAAAGTTAAAAATTTTTGGCTACGCTTTAAAAGCGTTCCCAAAACTACTTTAGGCAACACTTTACAAGTGTAGTCCAGAATAAGTGTGGTCGTAGGACTAAAATAGTGTAGTGTTCGCCAAAGAACTTTATTTTAAATCTATAAATACTAGTCGTATGTATTATTTTTAGAGATCCATACATTTCTATAGTTTATAGGCTTTAGATTAATTTTCATTGCATATTCTCTCAGGTTTGAAGAGGGTTTTGTGGGAGACTTGAAGAAGAAGGGTTTCATGTTTTCCATGTTGGAAGTGGGTGTTCTCTATTCATCTTCCTTTTCTCATATTAAGGTGTAATTTCTTATTCCCATATGATTTCGTTATAATTTTAGGTGTAATTTTTTATTGCTTGATGTATGGGTAAAAACCCCATTCTTGGGGTGTGATTTAGCAAATTTTTGTTGATATTATTGTTGGGTATTGATTTTTGAGAGGTTAGATGTACTGTAACGGTTATTACACCTAGTGGTTGTAGCTTAACTTAATTTATTTGTAGTTGCAAATATAAACTCATCCATGTGTTTTCGACTTTCTTGAGAGAGTGATCGTGAAACCAAAACTGCTAGACTAACGCCCTAAAGAGTGGGTCAACATGAGGCTCAGCCAGAGAGGGTGAACCCTAGTCCCGTATCCTAACACTGAGCTCGAGAGAGTAAGTGGGGTAAGGCGTAGGCTAGACTTTATTCGGCAAATGGATGTCCGATAGGAACGCATTTGAAACGCGGTAAGTTGTCTGATAGGGAAGTTATTTCCATCTAAAGTTTAGGCTAGTCACTGTTATCTCGCAGATTACTTATCAATCATGTACCCAACTACTTATCTCAACTTGTATTGCGGTCACACCCTAAGAACTTTTCGCCATACGTGATTCCCTTTCGCATTTTTATCATTTTTACTGTTCTTGTGACAAAACCCACCATCAATATCTGACACTTTATCGTCACCCCTTTAATTTACAATATTTTTATTCATTAATCTCTTTAGAGATATTTGATTAGAATGAAATTCTAATTTAACTACATTTTCTCAAAACTGCTCCCTCGTGACACCACCTCAACCCTTGTTTGGGTTACCAAACTATCGATGATCATAGACACTCAAACCACAGGGTAGTGTCGTTTTCCATGATACGTAACAAAATGGCGCCGCTGCCGTGGAGTGGTGTTACATGAAAAAAGCTTTTCAGTAGAGTTTTTATTCTTATTAGTGGTAGTCTACTTACTTATTTTTTATTTTTGTTGTCAGTGTTTATGCTGTAAGCACGAACTATGAGAGTAAATAGCAGTAATGGTGTCCACGTGGTCCACCAAGATAACTTTTATAACCTCAATGATGTGAAAGAGACAAATGTCAATGACCCCAGCCGAAGGGAATGCAATGTTCCATAAAACGAGCACTATGTTGCAGCTCTTGCAACTTAAAGGAATCTTCATTGGATTGGATCATGAGGATCCCCATGAGCATCATCAAAACATTATAGATGTTTATGGTCCATTCTGTTTCAAATAGCATCTCTCAAGAGTCAGTTAGACAGTTATTATTCACATTTTCCCTGATGGGGAATCTCTTAAGTGGTTAGCTGAATTAACACGAAATATCATCACTTCATGTGAAGAGCTGGTTACAGGCAATTTTTGCCTCCCTTGAAGATAATGACTATTCGAGATAGTAAAGCTTTAAGCGCCTGAATGGAGAGCCTCTGCACGATGCTTAGCTAAGGTTCAAGAATATGGTACTACAAAGACCAAGCCATGATTTGTCTGATAATGAGCTCCTTCAGTACTTCTAGCGGAGTTTACATTCGGTAAACAAAGGTGTTGCTGACCAACCCTCACGCGGAGGCTAATGCAGCAACTCTACGCAATAGAAGCTCAACTTCTATATAGCATGACAACCATCAACCGGGTATGGTACAGTCGCGAGTATCGGGTCTCTCCTGTCATATTTCAACTATCAAAGGAGAAGATTGAAAAGGACAATGAGAGAGAACAAACATGGCAAAGATTATGATACAACCTCATATTTTTCAAATAACATCATGGGGGCTTTTGCCCGTAGTGACAATGTTGTGGGGGTCGGGAGAACTAGTCTTGAGGAAATGAAATTTCAAGCTATGTATAACGAGGAGGTAAACTTTCTAGCCAATGAAGGCGGTGCCTATCGTCAAAATACCCTAGATATAATGGAAATCAAGGTTTGTGTATATATGAAGTTTGGAAAGATAGAGATCCTAAATAGAGAGACCATAATCCGAATTGGATATATGGGGATGAGGATAGATGCGTGACTCCCTAGGAGCATCAGAAGTCCAAAGATTTTAGGTGGAGGAAGGTCTGAGGACATGCTCTCGCGTATCCTTAACAAAGTTGAAGGGTTGAGCAAGATGCTGAAAGTCATGGAATAAGATGTATCCACCCTTCGCTAGAACGTCACCTTTAATTCAATTTCAATGAAGTAGTTAGAGACCCAAATGATCATATATCATTTCATCTCAACCCGAGACAAAAAGGGGGGAAAGAGGGGGGGGGGGTTTCCTAGTGATAATATGGCTAACTCCAAGAGTGAGGTTTGAAAGTTTACTTGTGTTGTGACACGATGTTAATTAATGCATTGTTTGGGAGGCAATCGTAAAGCCTATACTTTCTTTTTGTTATATGAAAAAAATAATAGTGTGCTTGTTTATACGGTGCAGAAGTAGGGAAGTGATTGAAAAAGTGCATGCGGATAGAAAAATGTATTGTAGGCGAACCGCCAACTTGATCGGCAAACCAGACCTCCTCCGCCATAATACTTAGGCATCTCCATCTTGGACCCTTTAAAACCGAGCAGTTTGTAGAGAATTATTGCAAACATGTTGGCGATCTCTATGAACACCACCATTGGGAACCTTACATGAGTTGTAAAGTTTGTCACATTCGCGAAGACACAGACTACTTGGCGCTCGTCGAGTGAATGGGCGAATCTGACTTATATCGCTAAAAGTACTGAAATTGGACGGTCACTACGAGTGGGAGGTTTAAAAACCCCTTTGCAATAATCTCTCTCACTTTTCCATCATCACAAACTCACACCAGCCCTCTAACTTTATATTTCTCACCCTTTTAGAGTATTTTAGTTGTCAAACATTGCTCCGATTCGGATTACTTTACTGCCTAAAACTTGTTTAGTATCGGAACTGACATCTATCGTTTGTAACCAAACACAACAGTTATTTTATTAAATTTTTTTCTTATTTGCATCATGATAGATTTGTTAAATCTTTGTTGAGTCACTGAGTTGATGGTATAGAATATAATATCAATTATTATTCGGTGCTTCTTGCATAATTGGTAAATCCCACTCAATTGGGCTTTGAGTTAAATTTTTATATGTTGAAATTGTGGAAATGCTATAGGTTTTAGTCGAAGTTTGTGTTTAATAGGCTTGAATTTCATTATAAGGGGTTGCAACAATGAATTTGAAAGAATGGGTTGAAAATAGGCATGTTGGGCTATTTGGTGAGATGATTACAGCTCGCCGAACTGCTCGACAATTTACGTAGAGTCTCCATTTTGCCTTTAATTTAACGCCATTAGCATAGTAATGATCTATATTTTGGCTAACAACCTTATGATGCCGAACACACTTGGCGACACACTAAAGACCCTTGTTCTCCCTTTGTATGCACCCTTGTACCATCTATGCATCATTTTCAGCTCACTGTTTAAATGGATGAACACACCACTAACTAGTTGGGTGAAGAAATTTCCCAACTATGATTTCGCTCCTCCAGTTTAAAATATTGTCTAATTTTTTATTGAAGTCTTTTACATAAATGACGAGACCAAAAGTCGCAGGAAATAGTGTGCCACCCCGACACATATGAGCACGGTAATTGAAAAGAAAGAAAAAGATAGAAGAACTGGCCAAAGAATTAAAGGAGAGAAAGAAAGCAAGTGCTAGCAGGAGGATCCCTATTGATCGCACTATTCATTAACGGAAACATGGATTCTACGCAGGTGTAGATGCCTTTATGGATGCCCATGAATTGGGCAAAATGATTGCAACTAACATTGCTGCTGAAACTATGGATTTTGGAAAAAATGAGAACCGAACTGATTACTCGGGGACCATTGTTGTATTCAAAGATGATGCATCCGGCACTGATATCCCGAAGGATGAAGAAAACATATAAATAGGATCCCCTCTTTACCTCCCTCGTTAATTTTCTTTACTTTTGTTGTTGAATGTTTTATCACTTGCATTTGAGGACAAACACATTTTTTAGTGGTGGGATGAGGCTCACCTTTGTTTGCTAGTGATCGATATTAGTGTTTTGTGTGCAATTGGATCCTCTTTTTTCGTTGTGTTTTCAAACTTCTGAGAAATTAGTTAAGCTTACGGCTCCTTTTTTTTGTTTAATTGCAAACGATTTTGCCCATTTCAAAAGTTCTCATTTCTTCAAATATTTCGCCACGTCTTGTGTTGTTAGTGAATGTTCAACTACGAATTTAAGTCTCAGTTTTGATCAATGCCGATGAGTTGAATAGTTCTCTCGATTTTTAAAACATGAATGTATGGCTACAATGAGAACAAATGAAGTTACAAATGCAATATGTGAACTCTTTTCATCACGTTGTGATTTTCCAAGTATCGAATTGATTTCTCTTGTGATGATCATTGCACACTAACAAAAGTGTGTACTCTTGTTTGTCTTTAGTATCAATACCTTGTGTGATGATCTTATTTTTAACCATGCATGAATAAACCTAGAATTAGCCTAGTTAGTTTTATTGATTTAGAAAGGTGTCGTCTTGAAATGATCTTAGGAAATTTTAAAGAGTGTAAGCCAAATTTTACATATATCGCTTTTGTAACCTACCCGTGAGCATGTGAAACTCTTTTTAACACACCTTGAGTCTTACTCTTCTTTGAAAGAAAACTTGTGAAAATGTAGACCTTTATTCAACCACCACCTATAATCCTCATGACTTTTTATTGAATGAATAGACAATATAAGCCAAAAGCTTCAGTTGGGCTATGGTGAAAATAGAAAGGAGAATGCAGGAAGTTCAAGAAAAGTCTCCTTAAACCATGATATTGCAATGAAATGGAAACCGTCCAAAAACCCATGAAAGAATGAAAAAGAATTATTATGGAATAAAATTCCAAAATACATTTGGTTTTCCAATAAATCCATGGAAACAAATGATAGGATGACTTAGAAGCACTAGAAGAAAATTGGTATAAGAAGGTGGAGAACATGAAGTGTTTGTGGGTTTCTTAATTCATGAGGAGTTTTAGTCACTAATCTTAAATTACCATACCTTTGCACTCAGACCCATTACAAGCATAAGAAATACCTATTTTATCCTTAGTAACCCGAATCGAAGATTGATTGGAAAATAAGGGCAAGACTATGGGCGAAAACATGCATTGTGTTCCTCGTTTTTAGTGTGAGTGTTGCATCTAATTCCTGATCTTAATATGATTTACTTATGTGTGTGAATATGAAATCATTCTTTGTGTTAGGGCATTCTGATACTGTTGTTAAACTTGAACTTGAATTTGTAGCAAATATTGTGAGCATGAGAATCTTTGGCAATGGTTTGTCACAACTTGAATCATTGAGTACACAATAGATATTTGTTTGAGTATTTGAGTCTTTATATGTACATTCATGATTGAGTCTTGTGTAGAACTATATATTAGACATCTTTTTTGAACTGTTGAACTTGTGTTTTACTTGAGGACAAGAAAAAGATTAAGTTGACGGTGTTGATGAATCCTTAAATTGGACTTATTTAGGGCTTTGTTTTAATAGAAATAGTGTCCTCCAATGGTTATTTTGTCTTAAATCTGATGAAAACTTTTATATTTCAGGTATTTGAAGTTATGTGAATATATGTTCACTTACACGCAAAAAGGAACAAAAAGGTTGAAAAGAACAATAGAAACTGAAGCTTGAGCATCGCCAAGCACACTTGGTGAGTCATTGAGTGGATGTACACCGTCCTTTGTTCCAAACATGTGAAGCCCTGAAGGAAGTGGAACATAAAATTATGAAAGGATCAGTTGGCGCATCGCCGAACTGGTTTGCAAAGCAATGCTATGCCGCCCAATGGTCAGGAACACGAAGATGCTCATTATTTTCATATTCTAAATTGACTAAAAAATTTAGATGCAAACTATTGAATTAAGATAAACTTATAAAAGTGAATGTCATTTCAAAATTCCAAAGATTAATTATGCATTGAATTTATATTATTTTTCATTTTACAGAATTAAGGCCTAATGATTATATTGTAAACACAGGTTCATCTATACACAATTTTCTAAAATTATTCATTGCTTATCATTTTTTATAAACGCTCAAAGCACGAACAAGTTCAATAGTTAAAAAAAACACTGTAAATCTGCAAAGTAAAAATTGATATCATTCCTTTCACTTCTGTATTTGATAACACATAATCGTAACCCATTTTAGTATAAAATAATATTAGAAAAATATAAAGAATATATTTAAATAAACTCACCATACATATCACACAATATTTTTACTCTTAGTGTGTGTGTAAAATGAGACATTTTAGCCTTTAGTCATAAACCCAACAACCAGGGTCATCTGAACATGTTTGGGGGCCTAAGGCCTTAGTTGACAATACAAATTGAATTATTATATCATACTCCGTCTAGATATACAAATGAGGTCCAAAGAGGCAAGATACTATAATTATAAAGTAAGAATGTAAACAATATAAATTATTTGCAATAAAAATAATATATTTATTAAAAAAAGAGAACCCTAGGCCCGCCTACGTGGCGCCTCCACAAACTAGAATTTCCTTCTAAATTTATTTATTTACAAAAATAGTCTTATCCTTTATTGAAAATATGTGACTTTTATGAAAAATTGTGATTTTTGTTAATAGTTACGTCTTTTATGAATACTTACCCATAAAATAGTCATCTTCTTTCATGAAATGATGTGACTATTATAAAAAAGTTATGACTTTTATGAATAGTTGCGACTTTAATGAAGAGTTGTAACTTTTATGAAAAGTTGTGTCTTTTATGAAAAGTTGCGACTTTAAAGAAGAGTTGCGACTTTTATGAAAAGTTGTGACTTTTATGAAAGGTTGTGACCTGTCTAAAGGGTTGCAACCTTTCTAAATAGTCATAACCTTTACGATAAGGCAAAATAAGTATTTGTTTACACTACCATTTCTTTTCAAAAAATTGAGGTGTTTCCTCTCATTTTAAAACAACGAAAATCTTGAACCTCTTTTTTTTTTTTTTTTTTTTAATCTTCTTCTTCAAAATTCTATATTTGTGTACAGTGCTCAGGTTAAGTGGCTCAGTGACACATTGCTTTTGTTAGAGATCTTGGTATGTTTTTTACGTCATTAATTTATCTTTATGTAATTAAGGTTAAATGATAAGATGTAATGATTTTCATTTTTGTTTACATTATTAATTTTTTATGTAAGATACTAGAGTGTTTTAGTTTTAGTGACCGATAGATTTTAAGTATTAGTAGATTCCCGCCGGAAGCGCGGGTAATTTTGTGCTGATTTTTTAAATTTTCACCATGTTCATTCTCTATGTAAATTTGCACAAACTTTTTCCTTTACTTATAGGTCAATGTCTCATATGTTTTCAAAAAAGAAAAATGAATGTACAATCAAAATCTAAGGTTTATTTTTTTACTAAATAAAATACCTAATACCTTATATATTTTTCTTTACAACTGTTATTCAGGGCAGCAAGGATCTTGACTCTTCATCAATTGAGTAGTTTTTATTTTTACTAAGTAGAAATCACTTTTTCGTGAGCGGAATTTTGGATTGCATTGAATCATTCTCCAAATAATTGTTTTTGCAAAGAAAATGTATGTAGGTTTTTATTAATTATCACATTTATGACTCATCTACAAGGTAGTTCATATTTTTTTATCCTCTATTTTTAATTTAAAATGTACCCTAGAAACTCACAACTATTCCACAATATTACAACGGTGTTTGGAAAACGAAGAGTAAACTAGAGTTCATTACATGATTTGCCATCGGTCTGATTAAAATTTACGCAATTTTCATTTTCAATTTTTTTGCATTGCTACAAATTGTACAACTTTTAGGTATTTTTTTTATAATCATTGATGCATAAGTGTATGAGATGACAAGAGATTTTATTCCCTCCTTGGCAATGTTCATTTGTGTAACCTTTCTTGCGTATATAAATTAGTATGTCGATAGTAATCAGCTTCAGTGAGAGTGAATCTCAAGTTTAGAATAAGCATTTCAGAATGTATGTCATATAATTGTATGAAGAGACGAGGAATATCACATACATTTTGCGTTTTCTTTGTCCATACAAGATACCTTTACTGTAAATGGTATACCAAGTCAAAAACATATCCATCATGGGTATAATTAATAAGGATCATTACAAATTCAATAAACATGCATACGTAGTGAAAGAAGGATATTTGGAGCTTCTCAGTTTGCTTACTCTTGTATAACTTTTGCTTTGTCTGATTTTTACTATTGAAGCCCATTGAATTGTGAAGGCAGATTATTTTCGTTAACAAGTGATTTTGCAGTCCGTAGTTTGGGACTTGGAAAAGCATGGGATCGTTGTGGTCAGATGTAATTTGAGATAATCAAGCAAGATAACAAGCATAAAGAAATGAAGGTCAAAGAAATAGTGGTTGGCATTTAAGCTAACATATTCAATGAATTTGAAGTAGTGCACTTCAACCTTTAAAATTTGAATGCATAGCCGCATTGCATGAAGCTTGGCAATTTTACTATCCTCAAGTGACGTACTGACTATTTACTTTGCATTATCTTTTACAATTGTAAGACATGTAAAAAATAATATGTTATTTCATCTTTGTCCATTGTTGAAACGATGAAGGTTAGTTGGAATTTCTCTCTTTGTTTGTTCTTTTGCAGTCTTTATTATAAAGTCGTTACAATGTTCGAATCTCATTAATTTGTGAGGGATTATTATACATAACTAATTGATAATTTTTTAGTTGTATTCATGTTTAATTCTTTTAGAGAAAGAGCTTCGTTGCTTGGTGTCAAACAAGGATATGCGATGGATGATCTATTCTCTTTTTTTTCTTCAAAAAAAGCCTATTTATGTTTCAAGTTCAAATAAAATTATAGTTATTCAATATATATATATCTTCTCAAAACATTTAAACCAAATAGACTAAGAATGTAACATATTGACAAACTTTTGTAAGTTAAAGATGTTTCATCCGGTAGAGTTGTCTTCATTATTTTCACGTACGAACCCACACTCAAGCATTTGTGTGGTAAATTAAGGACATTATTTCCAAATTCACTCATATCTAATATAGAGGAAGATAGCGAAAACATTTGAGGAAAATAAAGTATTTTAGTAAGTGAAAATAGAAAATACTTGCATTGTCAAAGTATTAATCGAAATACTTTTAGAAAATGGTATTTTCGGTTATATTTGAAAAGAATTAAGATAGCCAGTGCTTTACTACATTTTTAATGATTCATTTGCTACTTAATAAAATATTAGATACATTACAAGAGTATAATTTTACAAGTGGGAGTGTTTAATTAACAAAGAGGAGATGAATTAATGCATTTATATATAGAGACTCGAAATCAGAGTATTTTTTAATTTAACATTTAAAGTCAAGCTTAAGTGTATTTCTATATAATATCCCGCAAAAAATAATGACGGCAGTTTCATAACATTCTGATATTCTATCAAATAAAGGTCACAAACATAATGCATATTGTATTGAAGTTAATATATCTATTTTCAGGGATCCGAATTATTCAGAGCCAACATAAATAAACATGTTTTCTTATATTAGATTAAAATTCGCAAAGCATTACATGTTTTGTATGTGCTATTCGAAACCCAAAAAAAGAAGTAACAATTTCTTTTGACAATGCAAATTAGTACCACCAACTGTTATGCAGAATTCGAGATAATACGAGAAAATATAAACGCGAAAAACAAAGACAACAGATTTACGTGGTTCACCAATAAATTGGCTACGTCCACGGGAAGAGGGGGAGCAGTTTTATTATGGAGAGGCAAGAACAGAATTACAGAATAGGGTTTGCCATAGCGTCTATCTATAGTGCTAAGCTACGCCCTAACAAGCTTGGGCCCAAAATACAGAATTGACAGACCCCCGTTCTTTCTGCTGTAACGGGTCCGATTCAAGGCATTCAACAAATCTCCACCTTGACTTGAATTCTCCGAACAGATTCTTCAGACGCACTATGATAGTGCCAGGCCTCCCCCTCTTCCTCAGAGTTGCCCCGCAGGGCAATTAACAGCTTCTGATGTTGAGCAAGTCCAAAC
>NC_028637.1:18734651-18829346 GCF_001406875.1 Solanum pennellii | reverse complement strand
TATATATATATATATATATATATAATTAGATATATATATTTGGAGGAAAATGGGGGCCCAAAAAATTTAGGGTCCAAGCGATTGTTTTAGTGGCCTTATGGTCGAGGTGGCCCTGCCCTTAAGACTAAGCCCATTATACACATATAAAACTCTTGTAATCTATCTCTGATTTTGTAATTTTCTTTTTAAAATTTAGTAACATTCTTTTATTTTTTATATTTCGATCGTGAAGAAAAAAAATTCGATTAGGTCAGAAATTGAGATGTATGGTACAAAAAAGATGGCTGCTCAGGCTCAGGGAGGTGAAGCTGCTGCCGGAGATAGGGATTTTGGTGATTGGCGGACTGAAAGTTCTCTCTATACTCTTCAAACAATTGTCAACAATGTGTAAAATATTTTTTTAAAAATTCAATTTTTTTCTTGTGTTTATGTTAGAGATTTCAGATCTGGAATCTAGGGTTCTTTTGTGTTTTATCAGTTTAATGTGGAATAACCTCTTTTTTCAGACTTAATTTTTTTAAAAATGTGTTCTCCAAGTGAATTGGGGGAGTTCTATTATTTCTACTTGGTGGAGTAATGGGATTATAACTACTTAAATTCTTTAGATAAAATATGTTTTAGCTTTCACTACAAAATGTGATGTCAAACTATTTTAATATAATTTAGAAGCATTTATCTAGATTGCATTCTTATCAAGTCATTCATTTAAAGCTGAACTTTTGTTGATATGGTTGTATCGAATGGAGGACATTCAGAAGCACTTTCCTATCTTTGGGAAAGATATAGAGCAGATGATCTCAGGGAAATTGTAGTGAGGTTTGAGGGAGATATGTGGTCTAACTCTTTTCTATTTATTCATATTGGTATAAATTTGCATTCGTTTTCAAGTTATATTGACGCGTTGAATGCATTATAACTCAAATTTATTTAACATTGCAATATGATTTTCTGTGGAAAGTGTCCTTTAAGAAGTTGACACTCTAAATTGTTTACATTCCAATACTGCAAGTAATAGTCAGAATGCCCATATTCCGGGTGAACAATGAAAATTCAGGCCTTGTATTTCACATTTTCACTTGAAATTTGAAATTAGGAAAAAATACTCTTATTTTGATTGTTTTCTATTCTATATATTTATGTTATCAAATATCCTATAAATGTGGTGTCGTGCATACCAACATAGGATCCTCATATTTTTGATTTTTTCGTGAAAGGGGACTTTGGTTTTTTTAAGTCAATCGAAACACCCACTAAGACTTTTGACAAACATTCCCTTTGATACACTCTTTCTTTCTTCGTCATGTTTTACTTTTCTAAAACTTTCTTTTAAAACTGAAAATTGAACCTAAGATATGATAATTGAACTTATATCCTATGGAACTACTTCTGGGCTGGAGGATAGTAACGAGGAAGAAATAAAGGTGGACGATTTTGACGTGTCATAAGAGGATGTCTTAGAAGAGGTGGTGTTTCGAAAGGAGCAAAACTATGTGTTGGAGTCGGACCAAAAGAGAATGTCAAAATTGGGGAAACTAAGGTATCTTTATATTTTTTATTCTATAAGTCAATTTTTTTCTTGAAAGACTTTTCCATATTAAAAATAAAAGAAAAAACAGCATTATATAATTGATTCATTTGTTGATAACGATGTAAATTGGATTTCTGCAATATCTAAGTTGAGTAGCTAGCATAAATACACAAGGCCACTGATTTACATCGTGTTGTTGAACTCTCCAATTAAATTTTTTTTAATCCTTTCTTCTGAATTAATTACTAGTCCAGAAGAATTAATTACTAGTCCATAGCTTGAGGACTCATAAGGAATTGTTTGTTCTCATCAAGATTAAGATATCTCAATATGAATGCACGTTCTAATGGTCATTATATTTTTTTTAGCTCCGAACAGTGAATAAATAATAAATATAAAATTCAAATAAAAAGGTATTTTATATTAAAAATTTAAATTAATAAATTAAAAACATTATGTGATAAATAAATATAATATATATGCTTTCTAGTGATTGTGAAAATGGTTTTTCAATAGTAGTAGGGGTAATGGTTGGTGTTAGTTTTTAATAATTGTGGTGGTAGAGGTGGTTGTGTTTGTAGAATTTAGTTGATCTTAGTAGTCGCTAGTGTTGTTGTTGAGGGTTGAAGAGCATGTTGTGGCTGATAATGTGTTGGTGGTAGTTGTGATGATCGAGGTCATTGTTAGTGAGGATTACCAACAATAGCTCTGGTAGGGGTGGGGTGGATACAATTTTATTGATGTGGCTGGCGAGTGCAATGGTGGTTGGCGACGGTAATGGTTGTGGTAGTGTTTAGTGATTGTGAATGGAGTGGGCGTGAATATACACAAACAAAATACCTCTTAATAAGATCTGAATAACGAAGGCCTATTCGAATCAAATAAGTGCTTAGATTTAATGTAAACAAATGCAGTTGATAAAACATTACATTTGAACACTCATAAAACATTAAATGCAAACAAAGGAGACCTAAGAATGACACTTTAGAACGCATTGTCTCCTTATTATGATAATTTTTTTTTTCCATTTCTAAGGATTTTATTAATCGAAACCGACTATTTTATAAAGCTTTGTGCATGTTGTAGACTGTTCTTCTGGAACATTTTATGAGATCATTTGCAACTGAAATATGAGTTAACTTTGGGTCAGCAAATTTGTGGAGTATTTGACTTGAATTAACTTTTTAAAAAGTATCATACTAATGAGGTACCTGAAGCTTGCATGAGGTTTCAGAAGGCATAATCTTTTCGAGAGCATATTGCCTACATATTATGATTATTTCCTCTTTTTCCCCGTTGTAAGGATTATTGCAATTGGAACCAACTGGTTTTCTATGCTTAATTCATGTCGTATAATATGACCTTTCGGGATATATAAAAGGAGCATTTGAAACTGAAATATGAGATTAATTTTAATTCAACAAATGCTTCTATCATTTGACGTTAATTATCTTTTGAATGAGTATCCTCGTAACCTCTAGAAGAAACTCCAAACACCTCCTCACTAGTGTGTCTATTCACCCCTATTTGCGTGTCGGAATGATCTAGTCTCGGTTCCCTAAACATAGGCCACTCCATGTTTATTGAATAAATTCATATTTTGCATGTAACATGCTTTTAGGTTGAAAATATTTTGTACCCCGGCCCTAAATATATTGATATGACACCAAATATGCCATAATTGTTGGTCAGAGGCATAACAGTCTTATTCTATACAATATGTAATATCCTAGACCAACACTTAATTTTATTTTCATAAGCAGTGATTTAGCTATTTATTAAAGATATTCAATGTCAATCTAGTTAGCTTGGGTATAAATCAACATCAATGAAATGAATGGTATTTATGTGAAAATAATGAATGTCAAATGACATTATTACATTGGTGAGAGTTATGTTCCTCGCCTTGTTATCTCCTCTTTCATATTCCCCATCCAGATATATAATTATCAATAACTAATTACAAGTTAACTTATCATGAAGATCCCTATTTTATTTTGCCAAAAGGTCTAGAATGTTACTTTGCTTTTGTGATAAACATTATTCTTTCTATTGATGGCCTAAAAATATAATTAATTCAGTTTTAGCAATAATTATTCTCAGTATTAATGTATGATAAATTTCCCCTTTTAGCTATTAGAGCTTTGTTGTTTCTCAAGAAAATAAAAAGTTGCATGAAAACCATTAGTGAGAAACACCAGTTTCTTAGCAGTAGTGGTGATGATGGCAACTCTGAAAGTTATTTTTATTTAAAACTAACCTCAGCAGCTGCCTAACGCTCTTATTGTTCAAATTCATTCTCGATTTGCGATATAAGATGCCTTGACTATTCCCTTTAAACATTGGAAATACTTTTGGACTTCTATTGACAACATTGTTTATGACAACAAGGAGCATTTTTACGCACATGGCTTGGGGTTACACAAATTCATTTCCTTAACGGACAATAGAAGTCAAGAAGTATTTCCAATGTTTAGAGAGATTAGTTATTCTGAAGGCATCTATTATGGTCAATCGAGAAAGAATTTTAACAATAATAGCGTTAGGCAACTGACTGATTCTATCAATGAGGTTATTTTGTTCACATTCTACCTCAATATTTTTGAGGTGAGTTTCCAATAAAAAAACTTTCAGAGTTTCCATCATTACCACAACTACTAGGGAATTTGTCTTTCACACTCATGGTTGACATGCTACTTTTTCTTTTGTTGTGAAACAACAAAGCGCTAATAATAAAAAGGGGAGAATAATCATACATTAATAATGAGAGTCATTGTTGCTTAAAATGAAATATTCATATTTTTAGTCCATTGATAGAAAAAAAATGTTAAAAATCACATAAGGAAAGTAACATTCTGGACCTTTTGGCATAAAATTAAAAAGGATCTTTATAATAAGTTGTAAATTTCTGAAGACAATTAATGGTGTTTCTTTTTTGTTTATTATTTATTTAATTTTCAACTAACAAATTTATATTTGATGACACTATTTTTTAATCTAATTTTATGTGATACTTTTATATATATGTATTTTAAAGAATTTCTTTAAAATATAGGGGTCTTGAGAGGGAAAATGAAAGAGGAGATTACAAGGTAAGGAACATAACTCTCACTAATGAATTCTCTTGACTCGATAATTCATCTCTATGAATGTCAAACTGCATGTATATAGTAAACACACATATGAATATCTTATATAGATGAATCTCTTTAAAATATCACATGTTTATATTGACCTTTTATATTTTTCATGAGAACAAACAATATAAAAGAATTTTGAAGAATTTCCTTGTTTTTCAATATATTTTAAATAGATAATATGCACATCTTTAGAATTCCATTATCTTTTATGATTAATACTTAAATTTTTCTATCAAAGCGGTCATTTTGACATTATTGTCACTTCCTTTAGGAAAGTGTATGAATTGTTATTTCCTTCATGGAAATAAATAGAACAAACAATAGAAAGCATCCAACAAGATTCATTTCTCCCACCTTACAATGTTGCTTTACTAAAGTTTTTCTAGATATTCTATTAACGACAGGTACATATTGCAGCAACATTCAGACACAAAATAAAATGTGTATGCTTTGTTATTTTATCTCTTCAGTAGACAACAGTGGTATATCTTTTATTCATTTCGGAAATGAAACCTTATTATTTGAATGATTGATATATAATATTCATCAATAGCTCATTATTTTTCTCAAGCACAATAAGACATTATTTTAGAATATTTTCTAGAAGTTTTTATAAATATTATTTCTTCAAGTGAAAAATTTGATGTTTTACTATTTGAAGAATGTAAGTTGATTAATCCTCAAATTGGACTTTTTAGGGATTTATTTTAATAGAAACTTAAGCCTGATGAGCATCGCCAAGAAAAGTTGGCGAGTCACCTAGTTGACATACGCCACCCTTTGTTACAAACATGAGAAGCCTAGAAGAAAGAAGATTAAAAGGCAATGAAAGGTGTAGTTGGTGCATCACCGAACAAGTTCGCGAAAGAATGCAATACCGCCCAATGGTCCATAATACGAAGATGCTGAAGTCAAGCACAAAACGGCGATAAACTAGAAGAACGCTGATTCATCGAGTAGTTCCTTGCTCACGACTAATCTCGTCAAGCGGTTCACCAAAGAACTTTATGTTAAATCTATAAATACTAGTCGTATGTATTATTTTTAGAGATCCAAACATTTATATAGTTTATAGGCTTTAGATTAATTTTCATTACATATTCTCTCAAGTTTGAAGAGGGTTTTGTGGGAGACTTGAAGAAGGAAGGGTTTCATCTTTTCCATGTTGGAAGTGGGTGTTCTCTATTCATCTTCCTTTTCTCATATTAAGGTGTAATTTCTTATTCCCATATGATTTCGTTATAATTTTAGGTGTAATTTTTTATTGCTTGATCATAGACACTCATACAACAGGGTAGTGTCGTTTTCCATAATACGAAACAAAATGGCGCCGCTGCCGTGGAGTGGTGTTACATGAAAAAAGCCTTTCAATAGAGTTTTTATTCTTATTAGTGGTAGTCTACTTACTTATTTTTCATTTTTGTTGTAAGTTTTTGTGTTGCAAGCAGGAACTATAAAAGTAAATAGCAGTAACGGTATCCATGTGGTCCACCAAGATAAATTTTATAACCTCAATGATGTGAAAAAGACAAATGTCAATGACCCCAGCCGAAGGGAATGCAATGTTCCATAAAACGAGCACTATGTTGCATCTCTTGCAACTAAAAGGAATCTTCTTTGGATTGGCTCATGAGGATCCCCATGAGCATCATCAAAAAATTATAGATGTTTATGGTCCATTCTGTTTCAAATAGCATCTCTCAAGAGTAAGTTAGACAGTTATTATTCACATTTTCCCTGATGGGGAATCTCGTAAGTGATTAGCTGAATTAACCCGAAATATCATCACTTCATGTGAAGAGCTGGTTTACGGCAATTTTTGCCTCCCTTGAAGATAATGACTATACGAGATAGTATTCAAAGCTTTAAGCGCCTGAATGGAGAGCCTCTGCACGATACTTAGCTAAGGTTCAAGAATATTGTACTACAATGCCCAAGCCATGATTTGTCTGATAATGAGCTCCTTCAGTACTTCTAGCAAACTTTAGATTCGGTAAACAAAGGTTTTGATGACGAACCCTCACCCGGAGGCTAATGCAGCAACTCTATGCAATAGAAGCTCCACTTCTTTATAGCATGACAACCATCAACCGGGTATGGTACAGTCGCGAGTATCGGGTCTCTCCTATCATATTTCAACTATCAAAGGAGAAGATTGAAAAGGACAACGAGAGAGAACAAAACATAGCAAAGATTATGATACAACCTCATATTTTTCAAAGAACATCATGGGGGCTTTTGCCCGTAGTGCCAATGTTGTGGGGGTCAGCAGAACTAGTCTTGAGGAAATGAAATTTCAAGCTATGTATAACGAGGAGGCAAACTTTCTAGCCAATGAAGACGGTGCCTATCGTCAAAATACCCTAAATAAAATGGAAATCAGGTTGGTGTATGGATGAAGGATGGAAAGATAGAGATCCTAAATAGAGAGACCATAATCCGAATTGGAAATATGGGGATGAGGATAGCTGCGTCCCTCCTTAGGAGCATCAGAATTTCAAAGATTTTAGATGGAGGAAGGTCTGAGGACATTCTCTCGCGTATTCTTAACATAGTTGAAGGGTTGAGCAAGATGCTGAAAGGCATGAAATAAGATGTATCCACCCTTCGCCAGAACGTCACCTTTAATTCCATTTCAATGAAGTAGTTAGAGACCCAAATGATCATATCTCGTCTCATCTCAACCCGAGACAAAAAAAAAGGGGGGGGGGGTTCCTAGTGATAATATGGCTAACCCCAAGACTGAGGTTTGAAAGTTTACTTGTGTTGTGACACGATGTTAATTAATGCATTGTTTGGGAGGCAACCGTAAAGCCTATAATTGCTTTTTGTTTTATGAATAAAATAATAGTGTGCTTGTTTATACAGTGCAGAAGTAGGGAAGTGATTGAAAAAATGCATGCGGATAGAAAAATTTATTATTGGCGAACCGCCAACTTGATCGGCAAACCCGACCTCCTCTACCATATTAATTAGGCATCTCCATCTTGGACCCTTTAAAACTGAGCAGTTTGTAGAGAATTATTGCAAACATGTTGGCGATCTCTATGAACACAACCATTGGGAACCTTACATGAGTTGTAAAGTTTGTCACATTCGCATAGGACACCGACTACTTGGCGCTCGTCGAGTGAATGGGCAAATCAGTCTTATATAGCTAAAAGTACTGAAACTAGACGGTCACTACGAGTGGAGGTTTAAAAACCACTTTTCAATAATCTCTCTCACTTTTCCATCTGCACAAACTCACACCAGCACTCCAACTATATATTTCTCGCCCTTCTAGAGTATTTTAGTTGTCAAACATTGCTCCGATTCGGATTACTTTACTGTGTTCAGTATCGGAACTGACATCTAAGGATTGTAACCAAACCCATCAGTTCTTTTATTAAAATTTTTTCCTTATTTGCATCATGATAGATTTTGTTAAATCTTTGTTGAGTCACTGAGTTGATGGTATAGAATATAATATCAATTATTATTCGGTGCTTCTTGCATAATTGGTAAATCCCACTCAATTGGGCTTTGAGTTAAATTTTTGTATGTTGAAATTGTTGAAATGCTATAGGTTTTAGTCAAAGTTTGTGTTTAAGAGGCTTGAATTTCATTATAAGGGGTTGCAACAATTAATTTGAAAGGATGGGTTCAAAATAGGCATGTTGAGCTATTTGGTGAGATGATTACAGCTCGCCAAACTGCTCGACAATTCACGTAGAGTCTCCATTTGCCTTTAATTTAACGCATTAGCATAGTAATGATCAATATTTTGGCTAACAACCTTATGACGCCGTATACACTTGGCGACACACTGAAAGACCTCTTGTTCTCCCTTTGTATGAACCCTTGTACCATCTATGCATCATTTTCAGCTCACTGTTTAAATGGATGAACACACCACCAACTAGTTGGGTGAAGAAATTTCCCAACTATGATTTCGCTCCCCCAGTTTAAAATATTGTCTAATTTTTTATTGATGTCTTTTAAATAAATGACGAGAGAAAAAGTCGCACGAAAGAGTGTGCCACCCCGACACATAAGAGCACGGGAATTGAAAAGAAACAAAAAGATAGAAGAACTGCCCAAGAATTAAAGGAGAGAAAGAAAGCAAGTGCTAGCAGGAGGATCCCTATTGATCGCACTATTCATTAACGGAAACATGGATTCTACGCAGGTGTAGTTGCCTTTATGGATGCCCATGAATTAGGCAAAATGATTGCGACTAACATTGCTGCAGAAACTATAGATTTTGGACAAAATGAGAACCGAACTGATAACTCGGGGACCATTGTTGTATTCAAAGCTGATGCGTCAGGCACTAAAAACCCGAAGGATTAAGAAAACATATAAATAGGATCCCCTCTTTACCTCCCTCATTAATTTTGTTTACTTTTGTTGTTGAATGTCTTATCACTTACTTTTGAGGACAAACACATTTTTTAGTGGTGGGATGAGGCTCACCTTTGTTTGCTAGTAATGGATATTAGTGTTTTGTGTGCAATTGGATCCTCTGTTTTCGTTGTGTTTTCAATCTTCTGAGATATTAGTTAAGCTTATGGCTCCTTTTTTTTTGTTTAATTGCAAACGATTTTGCCCTTTTCAAAAGTTTTCATTTTTTCAAAAATTTCGCCACCTCTTGTGTTGATAGTGAATGTTCAACTACGAATTTAAGTCTCAATTTTGATCAATGCCGATGAATTGAATAGTTCTCTCGATTGTTAAAACATGAATGTATGGCTACAATGAGACCAAATGAAGTTACAAATGCAATATGTGAACTCTTTTCATGACGTTGTGATTTGCCATGTATCGAATTGATTTCTCTTGTGATGATCATCGCACACTAACAAAAGTGTGTACTCTTGTTTGTCTTTAGTATCAATACCTTGTGTGATGATCTTATTTTTAATCATGCATGAATAAACCTAGAATTAGCCTAGTTAGATTGATTGATTTAGAAAGGTGTCGTCTTGTAATGATCTTAGGTAATTTTAAAGAGTGTAAGCCAAATTTGACATATATCGCTTTTGTAACCTACCCCTGAGCATGTGAAACTCTTTTTAACACACCTTGAGTCTTACTCTTCTTCGGAAGACCTTTATTCAACCACCACCTATAATCCTCAAGACTTTTTATTGAATAATTTGACAACTTAATCCAAAACCTTCAGTTGGGCTTTGGTGAAAACGGAAAGGAGAATGCAAGAAGTTCAAGAAAAGTCTCCTTAAACCAATGTATTGCAATGAAATGGAAACCCTCCAAAAAAAGAATGAAAAAGAAAGATTGTGGAATAAAAGTCTAAAAGAAATTTGGGTTTCCGATTAATCCATGGAAACAAATAATAGGATGACTTAGAAGCACTAGAAGAAAATTGGTAGAAGAAGGTGGAGAATAGGAAGATTTGTGGGCTTCGCAATTCATGAGGAGTTTTAGTCACTAAGCTTAATTTACCATACCTTTTCACTAAGACTTATTACAAGCATTACAAACACCTTTTTGATCCTGAGTAACCCGAATCAAAGATTGATTGGAAAATAATGACAAACCTATGAGTGAAAACATGCATTGTGTTCCTCCTTCTAAGTGTGAGTGTTGCATTTGATTCCTAATCTTAAAATGATTTACTTATGTGTGTGAATATGAAATAATTCTGTGTGAGGGCATTCTAATACTGTTGTTAAGCCTGAACGTGCATTAGTAGCAAATATTGTGAGCATGAGAATCTATGGTAGTTGTGTGTCACAACTTGAATCTCTGAGTACACAACAGACATGTGCATGAGTATTTGAGTCTTGTTATGTACATTCATGATTGTGTCTTGTGTAGCATTATTTTAGACATCCCTCTTGAACTGCTGAACTTGTGTTTTGCTTGAGGACAAGAAAAAGATTTAGTTGAGGGTGTTGAGGTGTCCTTATATTGGACTTATTTAGGGCTTTATTTTTATAGAAATAGTGTTCTCCAATTCTTATTTAATCGCAATATATTATGAAAACTCTTATATTTCAGGTATTTTAAGTATAATGAAGCATGTACACTTACACATAAAAAGGAACAAAAAGTTTGAAAAGAATGTAGAAACTGAAGCCTGAGATTCGCCAAGCACACTTGGTGAGTCGCTGAGTGGACGTACGCCGCCCTTTGTTCCAAACATGTGAAGCCGTGAAGGAAGTGGGACAAAAAGTGATAAAAGGACCAGTTGGCGTATCGCCAAATAGGTTTGCGAAGCATTACTATACCTCCCAATTGTCAAGAACATGAAGATGCTGAAAGCAAGCACAAAAAGGTGATGAACTAGAAAGAAGGGAGATTCACCGAGTCATTCGGCGATCGCGACTAACCTTTCTGAGTGTTCTGATGAAGCACTTAATCTGAAAATATAAATACTACTCCCTCTGTCCGGAATTATTTGTCATGTTGCGCTTATCGAAAGTCAATTTGGCTAATTTTCAAATGTAAATTATATCACATTAATTTGATATTTTAAATAAAAATTAGATATTCTAAAACTTTATGAAAATTACAATAAATTACAATCTATTGCATATTAATATGATGGAAAAATACATCTTAAAATGTTAGTCAACGTTTTTATAGTTTGACTCCAAAAATAGAAACCATGACAAACAATACCGGACGGAGGGAGTAGTTGCAGGTTTTATTTTTAGAAATCCGAACATTTTTATAGTTTTCAGATTTAAGATATTTTTTCTTTTTATTTTCTCTACTGTGTGGAGAGGGCTTCGTGGGAGACTTGAAAAGGGAATGGTTTCATCATCCAAAAGTTTGAAGTGGGTCTTCTATTAATATTAGGTTGTTCATATTAAGGTTTAATTTCTTATGCACATCTAATTTCATTATCAGTTTAGGTGTAATTTGTTTTTGCTTGATTGTGGCTTAAAACCCTATTCTTGGGGTGTGATTTTGCAAATATGTGTTGTTATTATTGTTGGGTCTTTGTTGCTGATAGGTTAGATGTATTTTAATGTTTATTTCACCTAGTTTTTTTAATTTAACTTAATGGGTTTGTATTTCAAATACAAACTCACTCATGTGTTTTCGACTTGCGCGAGAGGGAGGTCTGGAACCAAGACCGCTAGACTAATGTGCTAAGGAGAAGGTCGACATGAGGTTCTGCCCGAGAGGGTGAGACCTAGTCCCATACCCTAAAACTCTACTCGAGAGAGTGAAGGGGTTAAGTCGTAGGTTGGCCTTCATGCGGAAAATGAGTGTGCGAGAGGAACACATTTGAAACAGGGTAAGTTGCCCGATAGGGAACTTATTTCAATATAAAGCTTAACCTAGTTACTGTTATCTTGTAAATTTCCTATAATAAGCATGTACCCAACTACTTATCTGAAATTGTATGGCGGTCACACCCCAAGAACTTTTCCTGTGTTTGATTCCTTTTGCATTTTTATCATTTTTACTATTCTTATGACAACCCCCCCCCCCACACGCACACCTACACCGATATATGAAACTTTTGTGTCACCCCTTTAATTTAAAATATTTTTATTCGTTAATCTCTTTATCTATGAACTATTATAATTAAATTCTAAGTTAACTAAATTTTCTCAAAATCACTCCCTTGGGACCTGATCCCAACCCTTGGTTGGGTTATTAAACTGTCAACGATCGTAAACACTCATACCGTAGGTTAGTGTCGTTGGTCACAATAAGCATCATAAGCTAAAAATTTTACCACTTGCGGAGTAAAGCCAATGTTCTAATTCTCTAAGAGTGAAGTTCAAAGTTCGACTACTTCGGTATTAGTAGTAAAGTATTTAGAGCCTGTTTGGATGCGCTTAAAAGCTGGTCAAACTGATTTAAAAGTCAGTTTTTGACTTATTAGAGTGTTCGACAGATATCAAAATGACTTATTTTAAGCCAAAAGCTAAAAGTAAGGTGAGGGGGTGCTTTTTCTTTTCAACTATTAAGTTATTTTATGTTGACCATGTATATTACCTTTTTACCCTTAATTCTTTTTACTTTTATTGTTGTTGTTGTTGTTATTATTATTATTATTAATATTATTATTATTTGTTACTATTATTATTATTATTATTATTATTATTATTGTTAATTTATTATTATTATTATTTTATTATATTATTATTATTATTATTATTATTATTATTATTATTATTATTATTGTTATTATAATTAAATGTATTATTAATATTTTATTATTATTATTATTTTTAGTATAATTTAATTATTTTATCATTATTTATTATTATTATTATTGTTATTATTATATATTATTATTATTATTATTACTATACATTGTTATTATTAATAATATTTTATTTATTTATTATTATTATTATTTATTATTATTATTATTATTATTATTATTTTATATTATTATTATTATTATTATAATTATTATTATTATTAATTATCATTTTATTATATTATTATTATCATTATTATCAATTTTATTATTATTATTTTCACATTATTATTTATTATCATTATTTATTATTTATTATTATGATATTTATTTATTATTATATATTATTATTATTATTATTATTATCTATTATTATTATTGTAATAATAATAATTATTATTTATAAACAATTTGTAATATTGAAGAAATATGTGAATGGTAGCAAAATAGAATTACTCGTGGATGTAAAATATAAATTAATTTTGTTTCATTTTTTAAGGTATAAAAACCTTAAATTAATCAACTTTTATTATGTTTACAACTTTTAAGGGTATTTCAGACATTTTGATAAAAAAAGTGTTTACCAGCAATTATTTGCCAAACACATCAACAATTATTTTTTAACTTCAACACTTTTATCCAAACACATAACTACTTATTTTTAGAATAAGTTCCAACACTTTCAAAAGTAAATTTTAAAAGCTACTTATTTTAAGCCATCTAAATGGCCTCTTACTACTGTTGGTAGTGAATTTAAGGTTTATGCCACGTCCCAAACTACCTGCTTGACATAATTAGCACCATCACACACAACTGACTAGGTGAGCCCAATTTCCATACCCTAACCATTAATGCAAAACATTTGATGAATTTAATAAGTATTCAAACAATGTGATAAATAATTATAACACTTGGTATCTTAAAATCATAATCTAAGGTCTTGCCCGAATCCTGTAATAGTCCACAGAGCATCAAATTTATTCACAACATGACTCATAATATATGTTAATAAATCGTTTGAAAACTTCCAAGGACAATGTAATAGTTCACCTCGACAGCTGGATCAACTCTAGTGAACTCCTCAATTATAATTCATCTTCACCAATAGTATCTGCATGGACACCCATATAAGGAGTGAGTTATAGATATATATAGCCCACCTTAATTCTTCAACCTTCCCCTTTATTTACCCTTGTAATAAGCATAAGAAAATACAAACACACCTCTAGCACATAAGTAAATTTATAGAGAAATTATATCATTAATTTTCAAACAATTGTTTATCAAGAATAGTATATATCACAACATAAAAATGCACTAAGAACTTGTAATAAAAGGAAGATAAAGCAATTGATCAAAACCACGTGTTCATGACAATAGACGCAATGCACAAAATATATTGTGAAGCACACACAATGCATGTACTTTCACGAAGTATACACAACTCCTAGCACACAAAAATATATTTATAAATGGATTTTGAAAGAGGGTCGTTTTATTTTTACCGAACACCACCTTAGGCAGTCTTGCAAACGTCTGCAACACTCATCCTGTCTTACTCACACAGATTTGACTAAGTATAGAAATACTTAATGCAGCAAAGTTAAATAACAAACACTATGTACAGGAACTCGTCCCAACCTTTATTAATCTTATAATTAATACAAAGAGAAGGCTTCAAGAATTTGTCTAAGGCTAGAAACACCCTCTATCCTTAAACGAAATTTGCACCCTTATAAAATTTTTGCACATGGAAGTTACATTTGGCAGTTACAAATGACACTTGTCCGACACTTTTCATCAAAGGATTCAAACTAAGTTTCCAACAACTATATTTCTAACAGATAGATCTAATTCAAATTACATCCTTATCCATACGAAATATTAATAATCTAACACTTAGAATATTTCAGGCTACATTCCAACACGTAGAATATTTCAGCCAGCTTCCAATACTTAGAATATTTTAGATGCCCTCCAACACTTAGTTTTATTTCAGCAATTCACGTGAAATGCCTTTGTTTTCGCCATCGTCAAGTCTCCATAGCTTTGCCTTGTCAAGCCAACACGCTGCCTTGCCGTTGACTCTAGCCGCACGTAAGCCTTGCATGTTCAAGTTGCCTTGCAAACACCCGAGCACCTTGAACCTGTGATGCACTGTTTTGTCCCCATTCATGTCAAGACCAATGCCCAAGTCCTTGACATGTCTGCACGTAGTTAGATCAAATAGTTTACGGGTCTAACAGACCACCCGCAACACTTGAACTCGATGTCTTTATCGAGACTGTTTTATGATAGTCCTCGATTTGAGCATCAAACTTCCATAAGTCTTTCGCCTTCTCCCAAACTGCATCAACTGCATTCTTGCCTTTCCACTGAACCAAGATTTCTGTCTTAGTATTCTTATTACTTGTGCCCAAAACCCGGTGATCAAGAATATTTTCAATTCCAGCATTATACTGTGTAGGCACTGATGGAGGAGTCCTCTTTGACTTGTTTCTATCCGGATCATCTTCATCTGCAAAGTAAGGTTTCAAGAAACTTAAATTGAAAGTGGGATGAATTTACAACCTTTCTGGCAGCTTTAATCTATAAGCAACTTCGCCCACTGGTTTCACCACTTCGAATGGACCATCATATTTAGGAATCAAACCCCGATGTCTATTCTTACTTATAATCTGTTTCCAGATTTGCGGAGTAAGTTTCAGTAACCTTTATCACCCACATTGAACTCAATAGAGCGACGATGTTGATCAGCATACTTCTTCATGCGCCGCTGAGCCTTGCACAAGCTATCTGTGCTTCAGATAACATTTCAAGTCTGTCCCTTGCAACCCTATATGATGCTAGACACTTTCCCTGGTTTTTAGATTTGGCAACATCTAGTGGCGTCATAGGATGTTTGCCTAAAATAATTTCACAAGGGCTCATTTCTGTTGCAAACGACTTGTGTAGATTATAGCAGAACTGCGCAGTGTTTAATAATGTCACCCAATTCCGTTGACTTGCTGTCACATAGTGCCTCAAGTATTCTTCCAACAAGTGATTAATTCTTTTCGTTTGCCCATCTGTTTGTGGATGATTCGCAATAGAAAATTTTAACTCAATTCCCATCATATTGAACAAAGCTGTCCAGAACCTACAAGTGAACCTTGTATCTCTATCACTCACGATTTCAGCCGGAACACCAAAATACTTAACCACATATTTGTAGAAAAAACCAGCGTCAACTTCAGATGGACATAGTTCAGGTGCAGCAACAAAAATAGAATATTTTGAAAACCTGTCAACTACCACCATGATAGATGCTTTTCCATCTACCTTAAGGAAACCAGAAATGAAATCCATGCTTACTGATAGCCACGACCTTTCAAGAACAGGCAAAGGTTGCAAAAACCTGCTTCCTTCTTACGCTCAATCTTGTCAACTTTACAAACATGACAAGTCCTGGCGTATGCCTCTATATCGTCTTCCATATTTGGCCAAAAATAAACACGAGTCAGTAAGGCTAACATTCTTTCAACACCTGGATGTCCAGCCCAAACTGAATTATGCGCCTCTATCAAGAAGTCTTTGTGCAATCCACCCTAATTCGGTATAACGATCCTTACCCCTTTATAATAGAGCAGATCGTCCTCGATCCAATACCATCTCATTGTGCCATCTTGCACTTGACCCATCCATTTACCATACAATGAATCATTTGCCGCACACATCCTGATTCTATCATAGAAATATGTTTTGAGTTTTGAAATTGAATATACTGCATCAAATACTTCTTTTCTACTCAACGAATCAATAACCTGGTTGTGTTTTTCTGGCTTATGTTCCCACAAGAAATCGTAATCTGCCAGAAATTCTTGCCACCGTGCTTGTTTAGGACTCAACTTTTTTTGTGTCTTGAAAATGTATTTGCTACATTATCGGTTCTTACTACAAATCGAGTACCTAGGCGATAAACTTTCCAAACCTGCAGGCGTGTACCACTGCAACCATATCTTTTTCATGTGTTGAGTATCTGTGTTCAGAATCATTCAATTTCCTGTTTTCAAAGGCCACGGGATGATCTTCCTGCACTATTACGCCACAAATTGCTTTGTCTGACGCATCAGTGTGCACTTCAAATGGTAACTCAAAATCAGGCAATTTGAGTATTGATTCAGATGTAATAGCTTTCTTCAAATTATGAAATGCTTCATCGCATTGTTCAGACCAAACCCACTTCGTATCTTTCTTCAACAAGTCTGTCAAAGCCGTTGCCCTTTTTGAGTAACCAGCAATAAATTTTCTGTAATAGTTAGCCAATCCAAGAAACGACCTCAAATCCTTCACATGACGAGGTGCCTGCCAATCAACAATGGCTTGCACTTTCTTAGGATCCATTCTAACTTGGTTTTTACTAACAAGATGCCCCAAAAATTTTATCTCCTGTTAAGCAAACTCACATTTTTCCATCTTAACATAAAGTGTGTATTTTCTCAACTGAGACAGAACCAAACTTAAGTGATTAACATGTTCCTCCAATGTTCGACTATAAATGACAATATCATCTAGATAGACAACAACAAAGTCATCAAGATAGTCAAACAATACATTATTCTTTAAGTTGCAAAACGTCGCCGGAGCATTAATTAGCCCAAATGGCATTACAAGGAATTCATATGAACCATATCTAGTTACACACGTTGTTTTAGGTTCATCCCCTTATGCTATCCTAGCCTGCCCTAAGATCAAGTTTTGTAAACCAGCATGCTTTACTCAACCCGTCCATCAAATCTATCACCAATGGAACCGGATACTTATTCTTTACAGTTGCCTTGTTCAGTGCCCTGTAATCTATAGACATTCGCATCGTCCCGTCCTGTTTCTTTTGAAATAAAACAATGGCACCATATGGAGCCTTAGATGGCTGAATCAATCCAGCATCCAACAACTCATTCAATTGTTTACGCAATTCAGCCAATTCCTTAGGAGCCATACCATAAGGAGCCTTGTGCAGGAGCAACCGTACCAGGCAGCAACTCAATTTTATGATCGATATACCTTCTTGGTGGTAAATTCTTTGGTAATTTAAGCGGCATAACATCAGCATATTGTTTAAGCAATTCGGCAATACAATCAGGCACTACCATCTTAACATCAGGTTTCACTTCAACCAAGGTAGCAAGTATTGTGTCATCACCCTTCTTCAGCCCTTTGTCGCTTGACATAGCAAACAAGAACATTCCCTTGTCTTTCTTCTTTGCAACTTTATTAACGTTCCCAAGTGGATGAACTCCTTTAAGAAATCAAGCATTGCTTCCATTCATGACCATCACTCCATCTAAGTGAGGAAACGGAACAAAATGGAATTTTTCAGAAAATCAATCCCAAGTATGATCTCAAATTCACCAAGCGGCATCACCATCAAATTATGTTTTCCCACCCACCTTTCAGTCGACATACACATATCATAAGCCATATCCACAATGACATGTGCCTTAGCATTGACTGTTTTGATGTAGGAAGGGCTCTTAGAAAACATCAGCCCCAATTTTGTAGCAATTTTCACATCTACAAACGAATGAGTGTCTCTTGTATCAACCATTGCCATCACACGTTGTTCTTTAACTGTCATTTCTATATGAATTAGGGAAGCATGAGGATTCGAAGTACTAGGTGGTTATCCAACATTATTGACCCACGTAATATGGTTGAAGGACAATTCCAATGGATTTGCCATTGCAGCCACACTTTCCTTATCTTCTTCCCTTTGATTCATATTTCCAGCAAGCAAAGAGTTTACTTTTTCCCGGTTTGCACAAGACTTGGCCAAATGAGGACCGCCACAAGTCCAACAACCCTTAGAATTACCATCTTTGTTCTTTGGTCAGTCTTTACCATCCTTCATTTGTGCCTTTCCTTTGTCGTTTGTACAGTCCTTGCGACTATCCTTTTTCCATTCCCCTTTCTTATCATTTTTTTTACTTAGTGAAGTAGAGGGAACATCCGTCAAAGGACGAGTTGTCCGGAAATCAACCAACGAATCTGCAACAGCAATTGCCCTAGGCAGATCTTTAATATTCTTCCTCCGATGTTCGTTTTTAGCCCAGCCTTGCATACCCGAAATGAAATTGTGTAACTTATCCTCATCAGACATTTTTTTAATGTCTAACATCACAGAGGTGAATTCTTTAATGTATTCCCTTACCAAACCTGTTTGCCTTAGCCTTTTAAACTTATCCTTGCAAGCCAAGATGCGTTGCTAGGAAGAAATTGATCGCACATTTCTTTTATTAACTTATCCCACGTACCAATTCTAGGACGACCAACACTTACATCATCAGCATTTCGAGTTCTCCACCAAAGTTCAGCATCACCCGTCAAGTACATTGTGGTAATGTTTAACTTGTCAGCGTCAGGCACCCTTGCAGTAGTAAAATATTGTTCCATGTCCTAAATGAAGTTTTCCAGTTCTTTACCACTTCTTGCACCACTAAAGGCTTTAGGTTCTGGAATTTTAACCTTAGATGATTCAACACGATTTCAACTCAATGTAGCCACAACCCGACACAATACAATGATGTCTGCAAGAAGGTTTTAATTTTCCTTCTGCATTCCCTCAAATTGTTGTGTAGTTGTGTTACGAAAATTCAAGATTTCAGTGATGTGTTTATCAACATTCTTTCAATATGAACCATTCTCTCCCTGAACTTTCTCAGCGTTATGTCTCAAATCAATGATTTGTGCCACCAGATCAACAAAAGAAGGATCTCCTCGAGAATCATCTGTAAACCCAACGAATGCTTTGATTTTTCGTGCCAGTTCCCAAAGTTCTGCGTTTTTCACCATTGTTCAACCGTGCTCTGATACAAATTGAAAGAGGTTCAATTTATTTTTACCGAACACCACCCTAGGCAGTCTTGCAAACGTCTGCAACACACACCTATCTTACTCACACAGATTTGACTAAGTATAGAAATACTTAAGCAACAAAGTTAAACAACAAAAAGAATGTACAGGAACTCGTCCCAGCCTTTATTAATCTTATAATTAAAAAAAGGAAAGGCTTCAGGAATTTGTCTAAGGCCAGCAACACCCTCTATCCTTAAATGAAATTTTGCACCCTTATAAAATTTCTGCATATGGCAGTTACATGCGGCAGTTACAAATGACACCTATCAGACACTTGTCATCACAGGATTCAAACTAAGTTTCCAAGAGCTATATTTCTAAAAGATAGAATCTAATTCAATTTACATCCTTATCCATACGAAATATTAATATTCTAACACATAGAATATTTCAGGCTACATTCCAACACTTAGAATATTTCAGCCAGCTTCCAATACTTAGAATATTTTAGTTGCCCTCCAACACTTAGTTTTATTTCAGCAATTCACGTAAATTGACTTTTTTTTGTCCATCGTCAAGTCTTCACAACTTTGCCTTGTCAAGCCAACGCGCTGCCTTGCCGATGACTCTAGCCCGCACGTAAGCCTTACATGTTCAAGTTGCCTTGCCAACACCCTAGCACCTTGAACCTTCGTTGCACTGTTTTGCCCCCACTCATGTCTAGACCAATTCCCAAGTCCTTGACATGTCTGCACGTAGTTAGATCAAGTAGTTTACGGGTCTAAAAGACTTGAAAAGCAAACACTCAATGCTTTATGGAATTCATTTCATATCATTATTTGTTTAGATAGCAAGAAATTGGTTTTCAGTTTATCTTCAATGAAAAAAAAAGAATAACCAAAAAAAATTATCTTGACGGGAGGAAAAATTGGTGGATTAAAATTATAATTCTGTTGAAGGACATAAATGTGTACTATGAAGTAGCCTTACATGCTTGTTGAATATGAAATATTGTTTGCAGTTCGGATCGGGTGTTAGATCGAGGTTAGATTATTTAGAACGGTAGTTTTAGTAATGAAACTTATAAGTTGGGGTTCCTACATTTAGTTTAATATAAAAATTATAGGTTAAAAATATGGATATATTAATATATAGAAGAAATACATAAAAAAAAGGCGTTGAACTTGTTCGGTATTTCCTTTCAAGTACCTCAACTATGTCCTCTTCCCCGCGGTGGATCTATTAAGTCCCGTGGCGATGCTACGCCACCCATGAGCTCCGACGAAAACTTTATACATAGCTGTATATGTATATACAACATGCGTATATATAAAAAAACTTGGCAACTAGTGAACAAAATTACTTCGTGGTGCCAGTGGTAGAACGTCACTACTCCTTTGTGTATGTCACGAGATCAAATCCCGTTAAATGCTTTTTAAAAAAAAATAAATTCGCTCTACACAATAGTCAGCACTAACAGATCCTTTGGTTTTTTTCCTTAATTTTTATTGATTTATTATTAAGTTTTAATAAACAATCATTTTTACTCATTTAATTTAATAATCTGTGACATTCTTTTATTTTTAATTAGTTAATATTTAAATAAAGATATAAAGTTAAAAAGAAAAGTTGTGTTTTTCTCTTCAAATTGAAAATCATGTTCGTCTTCTTCTCCAAATAACAACCTCACTCACCCAATCACTCTGATTGTACTATTTTCTTCGTCTATTTTTATGTTTTCAACTCGATACATTCATAATTCGTTGAATATTTTAACTTTGTTCTCTTCATGCTCCCAGTCGAATGTCGGTAGAAAATTTGTAGTATATATGTATAATACATAAGTGTCATATTATTATTGTTCATATTTTGTATTTCGTTTGTCAAATACACCGATAAGACAAATAATTTTATTCAACACCTAAAATGATTTTATCGATGAATTTACTTGGCACCCACACATTCTAAATCGTAGATTCGCCTCTGCATCTTTCTATTGAACCCTTGAAACACCCATAATTTGTACCTTCAAAGAATTATTTGATGACATGGCACAAAACTTCAACAAATATTTTTTTGATTGTGTGCGAGAAATCCACATTTGTTACGTGGAATTGCAACCAATCAAAAAACTCCACTCATTTAAATAAGGGAAAAGGACAAATATACAGCCAAACTTTTAAAAATGGTATGTATATACCCTTTGTTATACTTTGAGACTTAATATACCCTTGTCATCCAATAATTTGTGCACATTTGCCCCTCCCACTAACGACACACACTTTCTGTACACGCTGCACAATCCTAAGCCACTATCCGGTTGACCAAATTTTTTAATTCAATTTGTAAGAACCCGCCCATGATTAAATAAACCCACCCAATTTGTGTGAAAAATATGCTCTTTGAAATCTAAAGAAAAGATTAAACTCCTAGTATTCCTGTGCGGGCAACATAGTTCAAGAACTAGGAGATATAATTGGGACCATCTTTATGCTTCATGCATTACAGTCTCCAATCTAAAGAGTATATTAGTGATCCAACCTTCCCTATGTGGGAAGGGGCACTCCTCGCTCTAGTTCACTTGGTGCTAAGCTACTGTCCCAATATGAAATGTCTTTAGACCTTTATTAACAATCATAGCTTAGTTTAGGTCATAGGTCTATCCCTTGTATAATCATCATCATCATAGCTCAATAAGAATTGCATGAGTATAGTCATTTCATTACAATTTATATAAGTGAGGTTAGGACATTTACATGATCATTCATGATAAGACACATTGGTAATTATCAACATCCTTATAACATTTAAATCTTAGCCAACACGTCACAAAACCATAATCAAGACATTTCAATCCAACATCATACCAATCTAATCAACCCTAATACAACGTATTCTTCAATGCAACATCATCGCTAGATCTCAAGCAACCACAATTCAAGTAAAAAATAGGGACCACAAGACTTACCAAGTCTCCTTCATAATCCATCTTCAAAAGTCTTACCATCAACCCTTATATAAATCAAATAGGGCGTAATATCATCACACAACAATAATAGTATTATAACAAGGCCAATTGAATCACTACATCACAATTTATTACTATTTCATACCTTAAGATAAGAGACTAAGGTCAAATTCATAACATACTTCATGAATTAGATCGATTACTCAAGAACTAGCCTAATTGGAATACAATTCATCTTAATCTATTCATACTTGATATAATAACTTTATCTCGCAGTAATTCAGCAAATAACCAAGTCAATTGAACCAACATTACACAATTCATATTAAGATCACAACCTAGGGTTAAGGGGAATAGGTCATCTTCTACAAACTAGACCAATCTATAAAGAAATAATATATTTGAGTTGTCATACATGATAATATATCCATATATCAAAAAGAAATCATAAACAAAGTAATTCACATGATCAATTTCGAGATTGGAAAAGACCCACTTGAATTTCTTACTTTTGAAACCAATTAGATGGAACCATTTGGGGAAAGAAGTCCCAAAGATGAAAGGAATATCATTCCTTAATGTTTGATGGAGGTTTATGGAGAAACTTTGTTGTTTGAAGCCCTAAAACCCACGTTGACCTTGTCTTCTAAGGACTTCTTCAACTTGAGAGAAAAAAGAGAGAAGGAAGAGAGTTTTACGTTTGGGACTTCTGAGGACTTAGGTTAGTTTAATTAGCTTAGGGGATTTACATAGGTAGTTAATAAACTTAATTAGACATGCCCTAACCCATAAATAACCTCCTAACTAAGCCACCTAGTTAAATGAACTAAATGAAAACGTGCAGCAAAACAAAGACCACACAAACGAGACCACGATCTATGGATCGTGTGTCCATCGACGCGACGGGCAATGCTCCCTCCGTGCTGCACATCCGTCGCTAAGTTTATAGAGTTTTCAAAACAGTCCATTGGCCAAATATTCTATGTTTCCATCGACGGAGGCAATCGACGCCCCGTCGATTGGAACACAGCCTTTGTTTGGCATCCGTTAGTGACACTGTCTATTGACCTCTTTTAGACTCTTTTATAAGGGTGCTCCTCAAGGGACCTTAGTTGGTCCTTTATGAGTCGTACCTGGAAGTTTCAGAACTCTAATGCGTGTTAGACACCCTTCCACAAATTGTCATCATTTTCTGACTCCTAAAAGCTAGTCATATAAGCTAAGGCAAACTAGTACCTCATTGAATTAGTTTCTGAACGTCATGGGCGTTCGTTGATGTTTTGGTTTATAGAATTTCTAAATGACTTATATACACTAAAATATACCTTAAAACATTATAAAACCTTTTTATACTTACGCTAGGCTCTACAACACGCCTTAGATTTTTGAAGTGTTATAAATTTCATGATTGACGACGGACTGGTAAAATTTGTACATTAATCTAGAAATATAGTGTATTTATATTTATGTTTTAAGTTATATAAAAGCCTAATCATTAGGATTTATTCAAAGTTTATTGAGAATATTGAAATATTAATTTCTCTAGAAGTTACTATATATATATTTCAATGAAAATTAATATAATTACATATAATTTGATGTTTTATGTGTACTAACCATTTTAGATGCTCTTATGATGTTGTGCTAGCTTTCATACTTAGTACCTTTTGTACTAACACATACTTTCGTCATCTAACCAAATATAGGTTTGGACGTTTGAGTTGCTTTGGAGTCTAGAGTCACAAGGACTTCGAAGAGTTGATGATCTTGGTGAGTCCTCATTGTTTTGAAAATAATATCCCCATTACCTTTATATCATTTCCTTTATGTTAATGAAATTGTATGAGCTGCGTACCAAAGACTATTATTCTTGAGTAGCTAATAGATGTTTTGAGACAAAAGAATTAGAAAAGACTTCTGTTTGAATTTTATGAAAATGTCTTCGATTAAACATCTTAATGTTTTAAATTCCTCCACATTATTTAGTGTCCTATGTTATGATTATACTAAGGGGTTGTATGAGTCTCTTTCGTTGTCAAGTACGCCATATCAAATCTAGGGGGTTGTCTCGGGGCGTTATAGATAGATAGATAGATAGTCATATAGATAGATAGATAGACATAAAAACAAATAAATATATAGATATATAGAGAGAGATAAAGAGAATGACAAATATAAGACAGACAGGTAGATGGATAAAAAGAGAAGTACATTTAGAATACAACTAGAATGTAGTTATATTCATGAAAAAAGTATCTATGATTGTCCCAAAGTTTGGCCGACATTTTAATGTTGTAAGCAATATACTTTATCATCTGTGCTATCCTCAATTTTATTTTATTTGTAGCACCTTCATATTCTTCCACTCAGTTTAGAAATGCACATTCAATTTATTGGGTAGAAGAGGTTTACAACAAGGCATAGTTTGCAGTGGTATTTTTAATTGCTTGAGATTTTCTAAACTAAGGATGTCACAGACGATTCGGTGGAAAATAAAATGTAATAAACTAGCTAGTTATGCCATTAAAAATTCTACATCAATACTTTTGAAAAATAAACAAATTTCCAAGTATTCGTATGTTATATCATCATTTTTCAAAATATTGAAAAAAATAAATTACCATTACAAACTATACCTTTTGGTAAACCATTTCCTTCCAATAAGTTCCATTTGTGTTTCCAATCCGAGTTGAAGAATATAAAAGTTCTATAAATAAAATAAAATTGAGGATATAAATATAGCAGAAAATTAGAGCTGTCAATATGGGCTAGACCACCCCATCCGAACTAACCCATACTGGCTTTGACATTTTACGAGTGAGGCCGGGCTAACCCATTTTTTATGTGGGCCAGAAAATGATTGGCCCAACCCACAAGTACGTGGGCTACAAGCTTGCCGGGCCAGCCCATTTTTTTTAAATTTTTTTTTTATAATTATTAAATTAAATTATAAATTATAATTTAAAAATATTATTATAAATATGGAAAAATAATATTGCATGATGTTAGGCCTCATTTGTTTGCACTTAATGGAAGTCTGAATCTTAATAATTTTAGATTTGCATCATTAAGTGTGTTTGTTTTAAGAACTGAATCTTAATTATTCAGATTCAGTTCATTACATTCGTATATTTTATTTTCTTATAAGCCTCATAATGAGACTGAATATATCTGAATTAATCAGATCTGTAACACACTCTTAACACTATCTTAATTCAATTAAATCACAACAACTCGTAAAAGTTGTTTTCTTATTTAATTAATGTTAATTACATTCTTACATTATAATTTCATTTATTCATATTAATTTAATATACATCTTTTACTTTCATAAGTTAATCCATATATTTGTATTGATAAGCACCCCCAAGATATAATATTTAGCACGGTTTCAAAAAATAAGAAAGTATTTGTTATTTGATTGATAACAATAATAACTGTCTATTATAAAATAAATATTTTCCTAAACAATATATTTACTACTCTATATAAACTATTTTACATTGCATTATATTAGTATCTCAAAGTATTTTAGGGCAAAAAATAGTCATATTAATGATGTAACTTGATGTTAAATTCTTAAAAGATAAATCATATTATCTTGTTAAAGTAAAAATGTTTAAAATACTATTTTATATAAAAAAAACTATTTTACTAACAAGTTTTTTTAATATTTTATTGTTAAAACTAAATAATTTCACATGTGCGTTCAAATATTTAAAACTAATCGTCCCAATAATTCAGTGTTCAAATTCAGAGACAACATCTTAATATTCAAACGTTTATTCAGATTCAGACGTCTTAATCTAAATGGAAATAAATGAGGCCTTAATGTTACTACTCTTTAATTCAATTTACAAATAAAATTATCTTTATAATATTTATTAAGTTTTTTTTCAAGTAAAATTAAAAGTATAAATATCAAAATAGAAATATTTACCTCATTGATTTGAGTTTGGACTCTTTTTAATTTTAGATTTTAATAAAATATTATATTTTTTAATTAATATTTATTAACCATGGGCCGGCCCTACCGATAATTTTCAAACCCTTCAAATCAGTAGGTTTATTCAGGCCTGGCTAAAAAACTCTTTTCTTAAATGTGTTCCAAAAACAAGAAGTTTATAGCTTACAAAATAATAATTTCACGTAAATTTTATTACAATGGTAGATATTATTTCAGGCATATAGATACATTTTAATTGTCATCTAAATGTACTTGTCTGAGAATATTATAATATTTATATTAATCCATCTTTCTAATATATAACTTTTTTTGTATTAAACTAAATGTAGGAACCCCAAAATGAAAATTTAAAGTACTAAAAATACAATTCTAAACAATCTAACCTCGAGCTAGCGCCTGATCCTAAGTGCAACAATGTTTCATATTCAACAAGTATGTAAGGTTACTTCATCGTATATGTTTATATCATTTTACACAATTAAAATTTTAATGCACCTATTTTTTTCATCCTGTCTAGATAATTCCTTTGCTTATTTTCTTTTTTTCATTCTAACATATTGTAACTTGAGTTAACTAAGAATAAGATACGAAACAAAGAATAATTAATTTTTTGAAAATAAGTAGGGAAATCTGGAAAATTTCCAGCGCTCAAAAGACGGTCATTTTCAAATGGTTATAACTCCCAACTCAGGAGTAGTTTGGATGAGTTCATTTATAACGTTGGAAAAACCTTGGGAATATCTTTGCAACGCCATCAATTTTTCACAAATCCGATGTCGTATGAGGGTGATATGCCCTTCACAAGTTATGTTGTTGGACTGAGAAAAGTCCAATCCGAATTTTAGTAAGGGCAGAGTTGTCTAATCACCCTAGTATGCCTAATTCGTTTTAAGTGTTATTTGGGGGTAAAGACCAAGTCCCAAATAAATTTAATAAAAATTGAGAACGCTTAGGACTTGGGAGAGAAGAGAAAAGAAGAAGATCAAGAATTGTCCAAGAAACGCCAAGATCGTTGCGTGGAATTTGTCGGGGGTGATCCCTTTCGATGTATGTGAGATCATTAGGTTTTGGGTCCTTTTACCCACACTCCAAGTTGATTCAATATAAAAAACTAGAGTTTATTGAATGAAAACCTTGAAGTTCTTGCTGAAAGGTTGTGAAGTTCTGGTTGAATTGTAGTTGATCTTTAGTAATTCTAATTCATGATTCCGGACATGCTTCGGGTCTAATTTATTGGGTAATGATGTATTTAGGATTCCTAAGTGTTTGGGGTAGTATCCATGTATGTTTAGGAGGTTTAGAGATTAAAAATTGAGAAGAAATGTAGAAGGTCACGTCAGATAACCCTTGGAGCACCGAGCCTACCAAAGCACCTCAAGGCAAGCTCTGTCTGACAAGACCTGGAACCCCACGCCTCTCAGAGCGCCAAGAACCCGTGGAAACCCCGTTTTTTCCATATCTTTTCGTACTAGTTCCTAAGTACATACCTTTCATTCCTAGTTGATTTCAATACTAAAAAGCACATCTAAACATAATGAAATCATCCCTACACATGAGATGATGATCCTTGAATCCATATTTCAATTCAAGGGAAGCTAAAATCATAGTCAAAGAGTTAAGAATCAAGTTTAAAAATTAAGAAAAGAGTCAAAGTGAGTTCTTAATGTTTTGAAAGAGTCTCAGCCAATAAATTTAACTTTGATTTAAGGCTCAAGTTACAAGTCGACAAAAGAGAAAGGAGTTGAGTTAAATTCTCAAAAGCTATGAGGAAAATAAATATTCCCTACGAGTTATAGTTTTAAGTTAAGTGAAGAGCAAGAGTTGAGTTAATTTCTCTAAAAGTTATAAGGGGTATTAAGTATTCCCTAAAGGTCGATAGATTTTTCACATTTATGTCAAAATGGAACTAAGAATTTCTAAAAGAGTTTTGAACTAAAAAGGGGAACATTCATTTCAAGTGGAGCTTTTAAAGCTAAAGTGCTCAGTAAATTATCTCAACCCAATAAATGAATTTTTATTAAAAATATAAGCTGAAGAAAGTTTTTGGGAGTAGTATTGAGAACCGATGTGGGGATGAGAGTTCACATAACTCATGTCACCATGTAAACCATGTAGCTATCATGAGCATAAAGGTGTCATATTTTTTAGATGATCACGTGATTTTATCCAATGAATCAAGTAGGTTGGGATGTTCTATGCGATGACAATGTATATGACAATTTTGTAAGCGTGGGCAAGATGTTGTATCACCACTTAGGCTCATTCTGGTGGTTGTCGGTTAGAAAAAATCCCACATAAACTATATTACATTCATATATAAGTTCGTCCTTAATCCATTTCAAGCTATATTGTTTTCTTTAGAATTCTTACTCATATACTCCTAAATTCAACATATTGATTCCAGTTGTCCTGTATTGTTTTATAATGGTGATGCAGGTATCAAGGATTTAAACGCAACACTTTATTGATCCATACTGAGCTCAGAGTCTGTGATCCTCCTTGCATTTTAGAGGACATCTTTTTCATTTGGTTTACTAGTTTAGTGTATTTTTAGGATATTGTGAGGTCTGTCCCAACATCAATCTCAGTTAGCTTAGAGGCTTTGCAGTTAGTAGTTCAATTGGAGTCTATTATTTTTATTAAGACTTAAATGTCGTTTTTGCCAAAATATTACATGAAGTATTTATTGTAAACATGCTTTATTTCTCGATTATGTTGACTCTAGTATTCCACTCGTAAGCCAGACCAAGGGTTCGATTGTAGGCCAACAATGGTCTTTGAGTTCCGGCAAAGTCCAGGGTGTAGGCTCTGAGTGTGACAAACTTGATAGAAGAGAATAAAGTTCAAAAGTCCTAGGGAGTCTATGAAGTTGTTTCTGTAATGTCTTGGTCGTCAGTGTGAAGCTTGCCGCACTTATGATTAGGAGGCTACAACATTTAGGAATGTTTTACTTTTTTTTATTCTCTTTGTGCGTAGAGTTTATATATAAAAGTATCTCTTTAATTCTTGCTTACGCACATTTTCAGATCATCATGCCTCTACGAAGAGCAGTCACAGGTCGACCATCCCTAAAAAATGTTGATGAACAAAGGGTTCCTAATGCACCAGATGTGTAACCCCAAGGAGAGGTTACCAATGCCAAGTTCCGAGAAGATATCCGGATGTTAAGTCAAGTGGTAACCAACAAAGACAGGCAAGACAGAGAAGCTCAACAAGAATGGGCTAACACCTCGAGTTTTCGTGAGTTTCTAAGAATGAATCCTCCTAGTTTCACTGCATCAAGAACAACTGAAGATCCGGAGGACTTTGTGGAAGAATTAAAGAAGGTATTTGGGGTAATGCATGTTGTTGATGCTGAAAGGGTCGAATTAGTTGCATATAGTTCAAGAGTGTTGCCAGAACTTGGTTTCACCAATGGAAGGATGGTAGGGTTAAGGGTGCACCGCATCTAAGTTGTCTTGTTACGAAGAATCCTTCTTGGGGAGGTTCTTTTCTCGAGGACTGAAGGAAGCAAGGGTAAGGGTGTTCTTCACTTTGAAACAGGACTCCATGAGTGTTCATGAGTATGGTTTGATGTTCACCCAACTGTCTCGCTATGATATAGAGATGGTAAACGACATGAGGAGATGAATGAACTTGCTTGTCACCGGTTTAGGTCGTTCTTCAAGCAATAAAGGAAGATCTTCCCTATTGATTGGTGACATGGATATATCAATGATTATCGTCTATGTCCAACAAGTTAAAGAGGAGAAGCTGATGGACATAAATGAATATCGAAATAACAAGTAAAAGACTTGAAATAAGTCTAATCAACAAAAAAGTGGTTCAAGTCGACCACAATTTAAAAAATCAAAGGGGAATGCACTAATATCTACTAGTGCACATGCACCCAGAAACCGAGGTGAGTATTTTTGCAAGAATTTGCAGCACTTCAAGACAAGACCAGCTTAGTCTCAAGGTAGTGTGGCATGAGGAAGAAACAGGGCTCCTACATGTACGTAGTGTGGTAAAAACCACCTAAAAGATTGTCGTAATGGCCATACAGGCTTTTTGAAGTGTGGTCAAGAGGGTCACTTCATGAGAGAGCGCCTTATGAATTAGCAAGATGGCTGGAATCTGGGTAGTAGAGCACAATTATCATCAGTTTCTCCACTAGACAGGGCAGTACCTAGAGGTGTCACTTCTAGTACTATTGGAGGGGCAAACCGTCTCGATGCAATCACTAGCCGCCAAGATCAAGAGAACTCTCTAGATGTTATTACATGAATGATCAAATTCTTTACTTTTGATGTTTATTCTTTGTTAGATCCAGAGCAAGTTTATCCTTTGTAACTTCTTATGTTGCAAATCAGTTTGAGATTCTTTCTTAAACTTTGTGAACCCGTTTGTGTTTCTACACATGTTGGGGAGCCTATTCTAGCATAAAGAGTCCATCGTGATTGTGCAGTTTTCATCAATCACAAGAGCACCATGGATGATTTAGTAGAGTTAGACATGGTAGATTTTTACGTCATTTTAGGTATAGACTTGCCTCATGCCAGCTATGCATCAATAGATTGCAGAATTTGAGTTGTCAAGTTTCAAATTCCTAATGAGTCGGTCAAAGAGGGACTAGTAGTTCAGTAGTGCCTAAGGGTCATCTCATTTTAGACCTTAAGGTGAGAAATTTAGTCCCTAAGGGGTTTATCTATCACTTTGTCCAAGTTAATGATTCAAATGTTAAGGTATCTTCCCTTAAGTCAGTTCCTATAGTCAGTAAGTTTCCGTAAGCCTTTCTTGATGATTTACCCGGAGTCCCTCCCGAAAGAGAGATAGATTTTGGCATAGAAATCATCTCAGATACTCGTCCTTTATCTATTCCGTCATATAGAATGGCACCAGAAGAGTTAAAAGATCTAAACGAGAAATTGAAAGATCTGTTAGATAAGGTCTTTATTCGACCAAGTGTCTCACCTTGGAGCGCTCTGGTCTTATTTATAAGGAAGAAAGATGGGTCCTTAGGATTGTATAAACTACTACAATTGAATAAGGTGACCATCAAGAATAAATATCCTCTTCCAATGATATATGATCTTTTTGATCGACATCAGGGTGCTTCTTTCTTTTCCAAGATAGACATCAGATTAGGCAATCATTAGTTAAATGTAAGGGAATGCGATATTCTAAAGACAACTATTATAACAAGGTGTGGGTATTATGAATTTTTGGTTATGTTCTTTGGTTTGACAAATATACTCGCGAAATTCGTGGATCTTATGAACATATTTTTCAAACCTTATTTAGATCAGTTTATCATCGTTCTAACTGATGACATACTTATTTATTCAAGGAATGAAGATGATCATTCCAGTCACCTTAGGATTGTTCTTCACACTTTGAGAGATACAGAACTACATGCCAAGTTCTCCAAGTGTGAGTTTTGGCTTAAGTGTGTGGAATTCTTAGGCACATTATATATGGTGAAGGGATTAAAGTTGACACTCAGAAGATAAAAACAGTTCAAAGTTGGCCTTAACCCACAACTCCAACATATATGAGGAGTTTCTTGGGCTTGGCTGGCTGCTATAGGAGACTTGTTGAAGGATTCTCATATATATAATCTCATTTGATGAAGCTAACTTAGAAGACAATCAAGTTGCAATGGTTTGTAGCTTGTGAGAAAAACATTAAGGAGTTGAAAAAGAGGTTGACTACCGCTTCGCTTTTGACATTACAAGAGGGTATTTAAGGCTTTGTGGTGTATTGTGATGCATCAAGAGTTTGCTTGGGATGCGTGGTGATGCAAAATTGCAAGGCTATAACTTATGGCTCCAGAAAGTTGAAGGTTCATGAGAAAAAATAACCAAAGCATGACTTAGAATTCGCTGCAGTAGTGTTTTCTTTGAAGATGTGGCGTCACTATTTTTATGGTATTCATGTTGATATATGTACTGATCAGAAGAGCCTCCAATATGTGTTAACCTAGAAAGAGCTCAACTTCAGATCGAGAAGGTGGTTGGAATTACTCATGAATTATGTCATGAGTATTCTTTACCACCCAGGTAAGGCTAATGTTGTTGCTGATGCCTTAAGCAGGTTATCCATGGGGTTTATTTCACATGTTGAAGAAGAGTGATTTAGCTAAATATTTGCATAGACTAGCACGTTTGGATGTTTGACTTATGGATTCCCCAAAAGGAGGTATAATTGTGACAAATGGGATAATTCGTCCTTAGTGTCAGAGGTTAAAGAGAAGCAAGAGCAAGACCAAGACCCTATTTTGCTTGATTTGAAGGAAAATGTCCATAATCAAAGCGTAACAAGGCGAAGAAAGTGTGATGAAGTACAAAGGCAGATTATGTGTATCTAAGGTGGATGGACTCCAAGAGAGTATTTTGGAGGAGGGTCATAGCTCCAGACATTCCATTCATCCGGGTTCCACCAAGAGGATCTTCAATTTGAGAGAGGTATATTGGTGGGAAGGCATGAAGAATGATATTGCTGATTTTTTCCCAAGTGTTAAAATTCTCATGAAGTGAAAGTGGAGCACCAAAGTCCTAGAGGTTTAGCTCAGAATATAGAACTTCCGAAATGGACGTGGGAGGTGATTAATATGGACATCACCATAAACTTTCCAAGATCGTAAAGGAAGCCAGCCCATTTCTTGTGGTAAAGTCTACCAATTTGGTAGAAGATTATGCCAAGCTGTACCTTCAAGAAGTGGTGAGACTTCATGGAGTTATGGTCACCATTATTTCAGATAGAAGGGCACAATTTACTGCACAATTCTTCAAAACTTTTCAGAAAGGTTTGGGTTCAAAGGTATGTTTGAGTATCATTTTCATCCTCAGATAGATGGACAACCAGAACGTACTATCCAAACCTTAGAACATATGTTTGGAGCATGTGTGATCGACTTCAAGGTCAATTGGTATGAGCATATACCTTTCATTGAGTTCACTTACAACAACAATCACCATTCGAGCATCCAAATGACTCCATATAAAGCTTTTTATGGGGGAAGATGCAGATTTCTTATTGGGTAGTTTGAAGTTGGTGAAACAGGGTTGATAGGACCATATTTAGTTTACCATTATATGGACAAGGTGAAAGTTATTTATGAAAGGTTGAAGATAACACAAAGTCACCGAAAGTCCTACATAGATGTTAGGAGAGGACCATTAGAGTTTGAGGATGACGATTAGGTATAAGGTATCACCCATGAAGGGTGTTATGAGGTTTTGTAAGAAGGGGAAACTTAGTCCCCGGTGTATTGGACCTTATAGAAACTCCAAGAGAGTTGGAAATATGGCTTATGAGTTGGAGCAACCCCAAGAATTAGCAGCGGTTCACTCGGTATTCAATATTCCTACATTGAAGAAGTATTTGAGTGATCCTTCATTGATAGTACCAACAGAGAATGTTGGGATTAAGGATAACCTATCCTTTGAAGAAGTTCAAGTTATGATTTTAGATCGTCAAGTTTGGAAGCTGAGGACAAAGGAAATTGCTTCAGTCAAGGTCCATTGGAGGAACCAATTCTTTGAGAAGCGACTTGGGAAGTTGAGGAGGATATGAAAAAGAAATCTCCACATCTGTTTGAATCCGGAGAGAATGCAGATCAAGGTACTAAATTTTGTTCTTAGAACTTTATAAGGCTATGTATAAGAATATTATTACTTGCATTTGTTTGTTGAGTGCTAAAATGATGTTACTACCCTTAGCTTAGTGAAATAATTCTCATTCGCGGACAAATGTTCCAAAGGGGGAGATATTAAAACATCTCATAAATTAAATTAAATTAGAATAAGCTAAGAAACTAAGAATAACTAATTTTGGGAAATAAGTAGGGAAATCTGGAAAATTTCCAGCTTCCAAAAGAAAGTTTTGGTCATTTTCAAACAGCTATAACTCCCTGCTTAGGATGAGTTTGGATAATTTCTTTATATGGTTATAAATTCCTAGGGAAGGTCTTCCAACGTCGTCGAGTTTGCACAAATCCGATGTCGTATGAGGGAGATATGTCTTTCGGAAGTTGGGTTCTTGGACTAAGAAAAGTCCAATCCAAATTTTAGTAAGGGCAAAGTTGTCTTTTCACCCTAGTATTGCTTATCTCATTTTAACGGTTATTTGGGGGTTAAGACAAAGTTCCAGATCAGTTTAACAAAAATTAAAAACGCTTAGGGCTTCGGAGAGAAGAGAAAAAAAGCCGAAGATCAAAAATAATCCAAAAGACGCCAAGATGGTTGCGTGAAATTCGTTGGGGCTGATCCCTATCGAGGTATATGAGATCATTTGGTGTTGGGTCCTTTAACCAACACTCAAAATTGATTAAATACAACAAATTAGAGTTTATTTGAGTGAAAATCTTAAAGGTCTTGATGAAAAGTAGTGATGTTCTTGTTGGTTGAATTGTTGTTCATCTCTAGCAATTTTGATTCATGTTTTCGGAGTTTAATTTATTCGATAATGAGGTATTTAGGATTACTAAGTGTTTGGGGTTTTATCCATGGAAGTTTAGGAGGTTGGAAGATGAAAAACAAAGATGAAAAGTCGAACGTCCCTTCAGATAACCCTTGGGGCGCCGCGCCTGCCAGAGCGCCTCATGGCAGACATTATTTAACAGCCTTGACGCCCCGCACCTTTAATAGTGAATAGACCCCCTCGAGACCATGTTCTTTCTTTATATGTTCGTAGTAGTTCCTAATGATGTACCTTTCATTCCTAGTTGATACCAACATTGTAAAGTACATCTAAACATCATAAAATCATTCCTAAACATGAGATCATGATCCTTTAAGCCATATTTCAATTCAAGGGAAGCTAAGATCAAAGTCAATGAAGTTAAGAGTCAAGTTTAAGAGTTAAGAAGTAAGTCAAAGAGAGTATTTAAAGTTTTAAAAGAGTCTTAAACATTAATTTAAACTCTTATTTAAGGCTCACGTAACAATCGAGCAAAGAGAAAAGAGTTGAGCTAAAATTCTCAAAATATATAAGTGAACTATGTATTCATTAAGAGTTAAAGTTTCAAGTTAAGTAAAGAGCAAGATTTGATTTCATTTCTCTAAAATTTATAAGGGGGACTATGTATTCGCTAAAGGTTGATAAATGTTTCATATTTATGTTTAAAGGAGACTAAGAAGTCCCAAAAGAGTTATGAACTAAAGAGGGGAACATGGATTCTAAGAGGATCTTTTAAAGATAAAGGGTTCAGTAAATTATCTCAACCCAAAGGAAGGACGTTTTATTAAAAGTATAAGCTAAAACATGTTTTGGGAGTAGTATTGAGTACCGAAGTGGGGATGAGAGTTTAGATAACTGAAGTCCACCTGTAAACCATGTTGCAATCATGGGTATTTACGTGTCACACTTTTTAGGTGATTGCGTGAGATTAGCTAGTGGATCCACTAGGGTGAGGATATTATGTGACGACAAAGTATAGGACAATTTTGACAATGTGGACGAGGCGATGTATCACCTCTTAGGCTTATAGTGGTGGTTGTCGGTTGGAGAAACTCCCACAGAAATTATATTACTTTCAGATATAAGTAAAGTTTAGTTTATTATTTTTACATCTTTAATGAACTAAGAGTTTACATTCTTTTACCAGTTAAATATATACATATAAATTGTATATGTTCTTATTGTTTTATATTGAGTTGTAATCTTATGAGTTGAGCGGAGTCAAGGTAAGTTCGTTCTTACTCCATTTCAAGCTTTATAGTTGTGTTTAGCATTCCAACTCCCATACTTGTAAATTCAATGTACTGATGTCAGTTGGCCTGCATCATTTTACGATGTAGACACAGGTAGCAAGGATCAGCATGGAGCACTTCGTTGATCCAGATCCAACTCTAGAGTAAGTGTAGAGCCTCCTAGCATTTCCGACGATATTCTTATCATTTTCTTTACTAGTTTAGTTTGGTTTTAGGATATTGAGGGGGTCTGTCCTAACATCCATATCAGGCAGTTTAGAGGCTTCGTAGCCTGGTAGTAGTTAAGTTATAGTCTATTATGCTTGTTGAGACATAAATGTCATTTTGTCCAGAATATTACATGATGTATTTCTTTAAACATGATTTATTTGTCAATTAAGTTGAATGGAGTCTTAGGCTGAGTGATGTACGCCAGACCAAGGGTTTGTTTTTGGGCCAGAAATGGTCTTCAAGTGCCGGCCACGTCCAGGGTATAGGCTCCGGCGTGACATTTTTTAAATATAAACTCTAAAAAAGTTTCTTGCTATCCAAACAAAGAATGATATGAAAACTCCATAAAGCATTGGGTGTTTTCTTTTCAAATCCACTTACAAAATGTATTTCTGGTGCGAGGCATTGTGCATGCTTCTTGAAAGTACTAGCATTATGTATGTTTCTCAATTTATTTTTGTGCATTGTGTATGTTGTCGTGAACGTGTGGTTTTGATTAAATGCTTTGTATCACTTTTAGTACAAGTTTTATATATAGTATTCTTGATAATCAATTGATTGAAAAATGTTGTTATAATTCCTGTGTAAATTTACTTTTGTGCTAGAAGCGTGTTTGTATTTTCTAACGCTTATTACAAGGGTAATTAAAGGGGAAGTTCTAGGATTTTAGTGGGCTATATATATGTATAACTCACTCCCTACATGGATGTCCATGAAGATACTATTGGTGATGATGAATTATAGTTGAGGAGTTCACTAGAGTTGATTCATCTGTTGAGGTCAAGCATTACTCTTCAATTTATTTGTACTTCTTTACATAAAGTGACACTTCATTGTGCATTGTCTTTGTTTGCAGGAGATGTTGTGTACTTGGAGGATTTCAAAAGAGTTATTAACACATATTCTGAGTCTTTTTGTGAATAATTTTGATGCCCTGAGTTCTATTTTGGGATTTGGGCAAGATTGTTAAATTATTATTTTAAGATAACAAGTGTTCATAATTAGTTATCATATTGTTGAAATACTTATTTAACTCATAATTGTTGTGCATGAGTAGTTAAGGTATCACCTAGCCAATTTTTTGTGATGGTGCTAATTATGCCATATGGGTAATTTGGGATATGACATAAACCTATAATTCACTGCCTGCACGAGTAAATACTTAATAACTAACTCCTGGAGTAGCAGATGTCACGACTGGAGTCTAGACCCCAGATGAGACAGGCGTGGTTGACCTCTCAGAGGTCGCATACAAGCCTACATACGTCATTGTTACTTCATCTAGATTAATTTTAGCAGAAATTTGAACTTTTTGTTATTTTAACATTCATATAAGACATTCTACTTAAACTCATAGATGTTCACAATCAACCATCTAATATTAAGATCATCAAATGAAAGAAATAGTTCAACACTGCATTAAGTGTGTACTTGCCAAAATGGCACCAATACAATGTCTGAAATAAAATGAGAAAGAAACGCAGTGGAACATACTCCACTAACTCAAACCTATATCTAAGATAGAATATAATGGGCAAGCGTCCTCAAAATCATGAGGGCCTACCAAGTCTGGATGAATGCTCCACGTCCGGATAGCTGCATCGTCGTATTGTAAGCTCTAGCGTCCGTCTGTGCCTGCACCTAAAAGTATAGAGTGGTATGGGATTCGTACAAAATTGTACTAAGTATGGGTATATGCAATCACACACCAAGGACATGCATGATAAAGAAGAGCTCTCGCCTACCGATATGAATTATGGAAATTCAAGTCCGCCGACTTGCCAAATTCGGATTAGGAAAGTCATGACATGAGAGTAACATGCATCATCATACTAATCATTTTGCAAATAGCACATATAAAATTGCACATATCATATCACATAGTTCATATAATTATTTTCATATGCCATGAGACCTTGGAATCATGGACTTGACATTAGGACTTCCCAAAATGAGGGCTCAACCTATGGGACCTTAACTAGGCAGCCTTCTTTAGCAAACAAAGAGTCTGCTTCATTCATTCAGACGTACTTCATTATAATGCTTTCATATACTAGTGCAAACACCAGTCATACCTAGGATGTAGTTTAAGACTCTCGTCGGGTTCGGTGTGCAATGACAAAGAATAACCTAGTTTCATTACTTAAGTCTAGCTCACCTCTTTATTATCCTATCCTAACACCTTTGGTATCGTTCATTTCATTATGTGTACGTTTTGAGGCTGGCTTAATTCTTTCTTTGGGAACATTAACCTTAACAGACATAGATCATGTTAGCATCATGAAATCCTATGTTTAAACCCACACCAAAAAGAGGTGGAATCACCGGCAAGGGCGAATCAAAACATGCTAGCGTATATAGGGAATTGAACCTTGCTAGATCCCTATATTGGTAGTATAGGTTCAAACACTACGAGATATAATGAAACTCATAGCCGGCATGCCAGACAGTCTCATCTCATCAGAGTTGCGTGAACCTCCGCCCTTCTTGAAGGAAGTCATCATCACTCATAGCTAGCCTATCGGTGCTCAGTATAAAGTTCCATTATATTCAACTCATAAATCATGGAAGTTGGATTCTAGCATGAGGACATCATAGCTCATTAGATGATTTCTCATCTCATCATTTGTATTAAGTATGCATTGACTTCAATATTTTTATTAGAGTGTTCATAGAGACTGGTGTTTTATCAAAAAAGTATTTTTTTAAAGATTTTTGATTTTTTTAGAGTTGCCACTTAATTTTTGAGAAAAATCCACACAACTAGCGTTTCCAAAAGACTTATACGATAAAATTATTTCAAAAATATTTAAAGGATTCAGGGATTCATATTAATGTCTTAGGAAGGTTAAAAGCACCTAAGACATCCGTTAACTCGCGGTTATCCGATATCTAACTTAGTTTGGCTAAAATCTTAACTTTTTATTTTTTGAAATGACATCAATTGAAATTGTTTGAAAAAATGAATTATTATCGCCTTAACTAAGTGACCGTCTAATTGAAAAATTAATTTTGTTAAACATATTCGAACCTGATCCAAATTTAAGTTGTTAAAACATTACAGTGTTCTACGGGGATTTGGAGGTTTCAACCTTCTAAGCTACCGACAAATAAAGCAAACTAATAGACAATAAACGAGAGAGAGGGAAAGAGTGTCCAATTCCGGGTTTCCTGTCCGCCTTGACAGAAATTTCGGACACACCTGTTTAGGGTTTTTGACCCATTTTCTTTTTGTACCTGTCCTAGACTAAACATATAATTAATACAAATAAATACAGCAAATGAAAGAGACTAGGACTTACGCCCAAAAAGTACAATACGAGAACTAAAAAATAAATTTGGGCATTTTGCCCCAATCTCTTCAATTCTTCCGACTTGCTCCAGATTCTTCAACTTAATTTACTTTAGCATCTGTTCGTCGGTTCGGGGGGCTTGCCTTGAATCTTTAAAAGGTGGTTTGACTCGAAAAGGGATGGGGCCTTCGTGGCCCAATATGCAATCGATAATGGAATCCATAAGGACTCAAAAGGGATTCACATGCAAACAGAACAAATGAAAGGAATTAATATGTAAACCAACCAATATAAGTAAGAAAATGAGCCAGCTGATTGGAAATTTTGACAAATTCAAACCCTTTTACATGGAGACAACCATTCCATAAGATTTAACACCAATGAATAAAATACTCGAGATCTAAAAAAAATTGGGAGGCATTTTGTTTAAACCAGCTAGTAAATATATAGCTCAAATACAAAAGTAAGGACATTAAAAAATATTTTATCCAATTAGATTATAGAGAGAAATAACATGAAATGTAACAGTCCGATACTTCAAAAGAAAAACATATTTTTAAATTACTTTAAAGAAAATAAAAAAAAGGAGCAGATGCAAAGTATAATGCGACACTCACGATACTTTAATTTAATCAAAGTCATAAATCACAAAATAATGCATGGATGACTAACTGTAACTTATGAAACGATTGACTAAACTATGACGAGATGAATTGAAATAGTTTGGCACTACCATAGATAACTTAAGCAAACTAGCTAAAGGTGTCTTTTTAAAAATAAAATGAATAGAGGGACAAGTTGGAAGAAAAACAAAGCACACACAAACTAAATCTCATAAAGTTTGACCACACAACTTGGGTGTTAAGAACAACTACACAACTTTAATGTTTAAAATATGGATTCCCGAAAAAACAAAACAAATTGAGTGATTTTAGTGTTAAGCTATGTGCTTCGAGTAGACAACAGAGATATAACCAATAAATTAATTTAACAGACATCCAAAAAGAAACAAGAACAACACGGCAACACACAAATGTAGAAAGATATGCTGAAAGAACAAAATAATTTGAATATTGGAATCGTATAGAATTACATCTAAAACGATAAAGTATTGAACTACATAACATCCGATTCCATGGTACTCAAATATAGAAAGCGCTGCTTCAAAATAAGAGCACAATTTATCAATGAAAGGTTGTAAACATAGGAAGTCAGATTCTACACCTAAACACATTGAGAAACCATAACATGAGATTCATACCAAATTAAGGTAATACTATTCGATTTTTAGATAAAGAAAACTGAAGTGTGAAATGCATTAACAATCTATGAGCGAACTGAAAATGAATCCAAATCACCTTTGAGACAATGCCTAAACACAGGAAACTTGAAACAAAGAAAGATGTTAAAAGAAACCTTGACAAATAGAGAAAACTAAACTATTACAATATACAAATAGTAAATAGCAAGAAAAATGACTTTTTCCTCAACAAATTTTCGAGATCCTGCTTCATTGTGTAAGACAAAACAACATTAACTATAACAAAATGGTACAACAAAACTCAAACTCCAGTAACAATATTAATCACCACATTGTGACCTAAATAAATAGACCTTCAACTCGATATTATGCTATACAACGACTAAAATGCAAGTATCATATTAAACATTCACTATTCCGCCATCATCTTACATCACACTATCATAGAACGACGAACTTTCTATGTTTGCAAAAAAAATAGACAAAGAGATGAAGAGGAAACATTAAACTTGCAAGAGAGATTTAACCTTTAATTAGCAGTCAACGATGGGTCAAACACATATCGAATACTAATGCGTAAACAACTTCACACAGTGGAGGATAAATCAACAATAGATTGAAATCAAAAATGCTTTGGACATGAAGTGGATATTACCTTTTCGGGTGCAGCTTCTGAGACAAAACGAGTGAGTAACAGCGACTTCAACACCACTGCAACGCGACTCCAAAGATGTAAACCAACAGAGAAAATGACACAGGGATTTGAACACTCACCATGCCCCTGCCTCTCTTAGTGTAATTAATATATATCTTAACTACTCTTCCTTAAGATTTTAGTATATTTCTCTTTTGTTCAAGGACAGAACCCAACTTCCTCAAATACTTCCAAAAAAATTTCCTCCCTTAATACACTATACTTTTTCTTTGTTAGTTCCAAAAGTTTCCGCCCCCAAAAATCTCTTTTATCTGTTCTTTTTTTTATGGTGAACAAAGAGAATATGTACGTAGAAAATTAGGGTTGGGATTTTTTGGGGAAAAGGGCTGAAAAAAACCAGATAAGAATAAAGCACATTTCGGATTTTGATTCAAATTTTCTCCCAAAAACAAAGGAATCGCATGTGTTTGTATACTCAACAATTTCCAACTTCTCATTAACGAGAGTCGTTCGATTTCTAACACAGGACGACCGATTGAAGATATTGTTCCACCTGGACTGCGGAGGACACATCTCCCTACTAGAAACGTACAAACACATAAAGGTTCGTCCAAAAACAAAGTCAAAAGGCGGAACAAAGAGAGAGGGATACATAAAAGCTTTTGGACATTGTGCACTCGTCGCTGCGAATCTGTTGTTCGCGCCCATGTAGAGGATGAAGACGCGAAGGATAAGAAAAGGCGAGGGGGGGTTACATGTGTCTGGTAGTTCCGTTAGCATGCTCTTTGGGAGAAATGTACAATTTGGATTTCCTTGTTGAACGAAATGATCAGCCATGTCGAGAAAAATAGAAAAAATTGGCTGCTGGACAAGGGAAGAAATTGTGTGCTGGAAAAGTGGGATCTCTTTCGATGGGCTGGGGCTTGGGTTACTGGTCGACTGATTTAATTGTTGAGGGAAAGAAAACACAAATGGATTAGGGAAACGTGGGCCTGTGGATAATACAATTGGGTCGGTATTTAAAAAGGAAGTTGGGGTGCTGATTTGGTTGAGGTAATTAAAAATGGAGTACTGAAAATCAAAAAGGGAGGCCCAAATCTGGTCTTTAAATGATTTGAAGATATAAAGAAAATGACCATGCAATTTTAATTGTAGACATTTAGAGTTAACGATTTAACAAAATTAATCTAGCTGATGATTCGACTAAAACTAAATAAGAAGAACTAATATAAGACAATTTACAAGCTTATTTATTTCAACGGAATGAAATAATTAATTTTAACTAAGTGAAATAGCTAACTCAAATAGGTTAAAAGCGTTAAGTACCACTAAAGTCTTTTGGGACGATTTTCAAGTATTTTTTACAAAATAAACTCACTATATAAAATCATATATATATATATATATATATATATGCATAAAATTATTTTACTAAAATAAATAATAGAAATCGACTAACATTATTTCAAAATAATTTGANTTTCAAAATTAATTTGAAAAACATTTTTGAACTTCCTAAAGTCAATTATTTCAACTCGTTAGAAAATTAAGAAACTGGAAAATTAATTACCACGGGAAGGGTAAAAATTAGCTGTCAACAATTGTCCCTCATTTTAGTTGGATTGATGCATGAAATTCGAGAAAAATGAAATTGATCAATCTAATTTTGACCGACCAAACATTCATCTTTGGAAAAAGGGATTTAGTACGGACTTTTAGGAATTATGGCCAAGCCCTGGAAAATGGTTTTCCTACATATCTCATGCTATATGAGAATTCAGGCCACTTGTAGTTCGATACGCTAGATTTAATGCACTAATTTGAAAGAATTCAAAAGTTATCGCGACACCGGATTATGAGGGAATTACAATGCCTAGGAGTAAGATTTAAGATCGCATGTTGGAATACAGTCGAGTTTTTGACATTGAGCCCGCCTACATATCCCTAAAACTTACAAATCAGGTTGTTTGTAGTTCGACTCAATCCGGTTGAACGAAATCTATTATGCTAGATAACCTTTGGTTTCGGACGAGTGAAAAATAAATTCGAGTATGAAAAGGATTTGTGTAACCTCTTAGCCATGAATGTGGTGTGTTCCACACTCATAATTAAGAATTTACACGGACATAATTTCCAAAGCCTTTGGCGTATTGTCACTCAGATTGGAAACATGCTTCTAGCAGATACCAAAATTTCCGGATGCGAGACCGAAACTGAAAAAAACCAAAGAAAAACGCACATGCCTTCTAATAGGGGTGTGGTTTGATTTTTGTAGAAGTTGCTCCTCTGCTCGCGTCCTAAGAGTTTGACAATCCTCTTTGGAATATGTCCCAGTTTGCTGCCAAGAAAAAGTTCCACGTTGTGCTGCATCCTTTTTGATGTCGTCCGCACCTGTGGTTTATTTTTGGAGAATTCATCCTTCCGGATGCTCTCGACAAGGCTAAGATAAAACACGTCAGCATAAAAATTCAATTAGAATGGGAGACAATGTCTTTTACCGTGTCGACACTTAATTGTTCTCCTCAACATTTGAAGTCAACTCGATCAGTTTGACGTAAAGCAAATAAAGCTTATGTCTTGTATTTGCAATATAATATTCAATTTATTCTTCATTTGATGTCCACATAAAGGAATGTTGATGCAGTGTGCTAGTACTTTCTCTTGATGTCGTCTTCGATGCTCTTCTTGATGTTTACTTTTATCAAAATAATAGAATGTAGTTGATGTCAATGGATAAATATCTCTAGGAATGCACGATTTTATTTTTGGTAGTGCATGCCTTCTTGCGGGGCATGAATATCTTACCGCGACACGTAAATTTTTGCGAGGTATGAAATCTTCCCGCGAATGTAAATTTCTGCGAGGTAAGAAATATTTCCACGATTCATAACTTTCTGCGAGGCATAAAATCCTCTCGTCATGCATAAATTTCAACGAGGCATGGAATATTCTCGTGATGCATAAATTTCTGCGAGGTATGAAATTTTTCTAGCGATGCATAAATTTCGACTAGGCAAGGAATCTTCTCGTGATGCATAAATTTATGCGAGGTATGAAATCTTCTCGCGAGGCATAAAATCTTCTAGCGATGCATAAATTTCAATGAGGCATGGAATCTTCTTTTGATACATGAATATTGACTCGCGATGCATGATCTTTTGCGATGCGTGGATATTGTCTCGCGATGCATGGTCTTCTGCGATGCATGAATATTCACTCGCGATGCATGAATATTCACTCGCGACGCATGATCTTCTGCGATGAATGAATATTGACTCGCGACACATGGTCTTCCACGAAGCAGGAATATTGACTCGCGATGCATGATCTTCGGCAATGCATGAATATTGACTCGCGACACATGATCTTCTACGATGTATGAGTATTGACTCACGAAATATTATCTCTTGCGATGCATGAATATTGACTCGCGACGTATGAACTTCTGCGAGGAATGAATATTGACTCGCGACATCATCTTTTGTACAAAATGATATAATGCTTCAATCGAGCAACATAGTGATCTTCTGGGTACATTCTGGATAATCATATCATCTCCAATGATGATAACAGTAAAATGACTTCCAGATAGTATTTTTTCTTTATTGGCAATAAAATAACTGACCCCTCCGGGTAATGCATCATATCATATGACATTATGATTCAAATGACGTCCTTTACAAAAACCATAAAATCTTCCTTGAGATTTTTGCTTGATTCACCTTAGAATCTAGCTGGATGTTCTTTATAAATTTCATGTTATCAGAACTAGATAGAAATAAACAATTCATATTCCTAAGTCTTCGACATAAGCGATATAAAATGATTCCTGCTTCTAGGAGAACTATTGATTTTGGGATAGTTTTCTCCTTCTTTGACTTCTCCATATTCATCCATCAGAAGAATTTGCTGATTTTAGAGCAAAGCTATAAACCTGCCATCATCGAAAGATTGTTAGTTTTAAAAACAAATTGATCTGTGTCGATTTCTTCAGTTGTCTGCTCCTTGTCCTGCTATATTCGGTTTATTTTCAGATCTCCGGACTTTTGATAGATAAGACAAAATATTTTATGCCAAAACAAATGAAACATAAAATGGAAAAATTGAGAGAAATAAATTCTCGAGAAAGATTATCTGAAAAAGGTCATTGTCAAGTCATGTCATATCAGGCTTAACAAACATCTTTGAGTCTGATGGTTAGAAGTTTATTTGGTTATTCACTAGAAAGTTTTCAGAGTCACTTCGGGCTTGTAGATGCCGAAATTTTGAGGCCATTCTCAAAATTTCTGTCCCAGTTAACTACCTTGCTTATGCTTCCACTGTGACTGAGTACACCGCGGAATTTTTGAGATCTTCTCAAAAATTCCGCCCCAGTTGCAAATCTCAAAATATCTTCTGTCTTGAATTGTTGAGGAAAAATCATCTTCTCAAGAATTTTTGAGTCCCTGTAAAAAAATATGTCCTAGTTTCTATTGTAAAGAGGAATAGAAATCATAGGAGAGATATGACCGAACCCTTGTGGAACCTACGTATGCCGTTGAGGCAGGAATCAGGTCAAACATAGTTCCCCTAAGGGATAAAAAATAAGAAATTTTACAAAGAAACTGACCGAGGTCGACATATGCCGCCTACGTATCTCATTCTTGAGAGTTTAGGTTGAACGAAGTTCAAAGACAATGAAATAACTAAAGGGGATCAATATGCTGACCGAGGCCGACATAGGCCACCTAGGTATCTAATTCTTGAGAATTTATGTCAAACGTAGATCATTACAAAGAGGGATAAAAAAATTAACCAAAAAACATACAAGCAAACAGAATGATTTCAAGTAAATAACAAAAATGCAAATTAAGGCTTCACACGTAGTATCTCTTGAGAGCATCCGAGTTGATTGGCTTCGGCTATGCGGTTCCATCCATCTCTGACATGACCAAAGTACCTCTGGACAATACATTTCGAACCATGTATGGTCCTTGATATTTGGCGCAAATTTTCCTTTGTATTAGTCTTGATGAGGGAAAATGCGCTTAAGGACCAATTGACAAACTTTTAAAATTATGGCTGTTACTCTCTTGTGAAAAGCACAAATAATTCTCTGTCGATACAATTGACCATGACAGACAACAACCATTCTTTTCTCATCGAAGGTTAACTGATCGATTCTCTTTCTAACCCATTCAACGTTACTCAACTCAGCTTCTTGGATGATTCTCAACGACGGTATCTCAACCTCAGCAGGTATGACTGCCTCTGTTCCATATAATAGTAAGTACGAAGTAGCTCCAGTCAATGTTCTTAACGTCGTTCAATAACCCAATAAAGCATATGGCAGCATCTCATGTTGACCTCGGTGATTGTCAATCATTTTCCTCAATATCTTCTTGATGTTCTTATTGGCGGCCTCTACAGCTCCAGTGAGAAATCTTTAATTGCTCACACATATATCTCATCAAGTGACTGTTAAGATTTGCACCATTATCAGTAATTATGGATTTTAGCACTCCAAATCTGCATATCAGATTGTTGCGAATAAAATCAGCTACAACTTTCTTGGTGAAGTAGTCATTGACAACCAAATTAAATTTGTGTCCATTATAAGCGGCTGGCTTTATCGGACCTATGACATCCAATACCAAGCTACAAACGACCAAGGTGAACTCATAGCATTTAGTTCGTGAGGTGGCACTCGGATCAAATCACCGTGCACATGACATTTATGACATTTTTGCACAAACATACCACAATCATTCTCCATACTCATCCATAAATAATTGGCTCGAAGGATCTTTCTTGCCAAAAGTGAGCCCATTCATATGGATGCCACAAACTCCGGCATGTATCTTTTCAATAAGTTTCGTAGCTTCAAAAGCATTGACACATCTAAGAAGACCTAAATCTGGAGTCGTCCTATGAAGGATTTCTCCACTTAGAAAGAAATTGAGAGCCATACGGCGTATAGACTTCTTTCTGATTTGACGTAACATATTCAGGATAAATTCCAGATTCCACATACTTCTTTATATCAATATACCAAGGCAAGTCGTCTGGTTCTGTTTCAACATGGGAACAATGGTCTTGATGTTCTTTCAATTCTATATCTAGAGGATCAATATAATAATGTATCCGGATGTTTAATCATCGAAGTATGGTGGAAAGAGCATCGACCAATTCACTCTTTATTCTGGGAGTATGTCTGAACTCGATATTATGAAATCTTTTGCACAACTTCTGCACATACTGTACGAAAGGTATATTTTTTGGTTTCTTCATAGCCCATTCTCCTTTAAATTGATGAATCAAAAGGTTTGAATCTCCAATAACCAACAACTCCTATACATTCATGTCGATGGCCATTTTCAAACAAGGAATACAAGATTCGTATTCGAACATGTGGTTCGTGCAATTAAATTGGAGTTTAGACGTCATGGGATAATGCTGACCCGATTCTTACACTAAGTCTGCTCCAATACCTTTACCTTGATGATTTGTTGCTCGATCAAAGAATAATCTCCAACCTGGATATGCTTCAGAAATATCCTCACCTACAAATGAGACTTCTTCATCGTGAAAATAAGTCTCAAGTTGTTCATACTCTTCATCAATGGGATTTTCTACAAGATGATCAGCAAAAGCCTGTGCCTTTATCGTTTTCTGAGTCACATACACAATGCCAAATTCACTCAACAACATTTGCCACTTAGCTAACTTTCCGATCTGCATCACTTTCTGGAAGATATACTTCAGTGTATCCATTCTAGAAATGAGGTATGCAGTATAGGAAGACAAATAATGTCTCAACTTCTGGGCAAGCCACGTAAAAGAACAACACATTCTCTCCAACAAAGTGTAACGAGACTCTATGGAGTAAACTTCTTGATTATACAATAGAGAACCATTTCTTTCTTTCCTATCTCGTCGTGTTGACCAAGGATGCATCGAATGCACAATCTGAGACAAACAGGTACAAAAACAAAGGACTCCCTTCTCTCGGAGGAACCAATATCGGTGGATTGGAAAAATAGTTCTTGATAGCATCAAAATCAGTTTGACACTCTTCATTCCACTTTGTCGGGGCGTCTTTCTTCAGCAACTTGAAAATAGGCTCACACCCCACGGTTGATTGAGTTATGAATCGACTGATGTAGTTTAACCATCATAAGAAACTCATTACCTCTTTTCTCATCTTCAGCGGAGGTAAGTCTTGAATTTCTTTAATCTAACAAGGGTCGAACTCAATACCCTTTTCCTGATTATAAATCCCGACAACTTTCCGGCTGGAACTCCAAAAGCGCACTTGGCGGAATTTAGCTTAAAATTGTAACGACGCAAACGATTGAAGAATTTCCTTAGATGTTTCAAGTGGTCCGAACTCTCGCGGGACTTGATTATGACGTCATCCACATACACCTCAATCTCTTTATAAATCATATCATGAAATATGTTTGTCATATCCCTCATATAGGTAGCACCAACATTATTGAGGCCAAATGGCATCACTTTTGTAGTGATATACACCCCAAGGTGTAATAAAAGTCGTCCTATTTACATCTTCCTCATCCATCAGAATCTGGTGATAACCTGCATAACATTTTGCAAATGACTGCATTTAATGCTTAGAACAATTATCAATCAAAATAAGAATATTTGGCAATGAAAAATTATCTTTTGGGCTAGGTTTGTTGAGGTCTCTATAGTCGACGCAAATCCTGATTTTCCTGTCTTTCTTGGCAACTACAACAACATTGGCTAACCAAGTTGGGTATTGTGTCACATCCACCAATCGAGACTTTAGTGCTTGGTGATATCTTGTTTAATCTTTACCCTCAATTCAGGATTGAACTTTTGAGCCTTTTGCTTCACCGGATAGAACCTCGAATTAATTGGTTTATTATGAGATACAACATCGGTACTCAGCCCTTGCATATAACCGACTACCCCGACGAATACATCAATATATTAAGCAAGAAAATGAATTAGGCCTTTTCTCTGTGTTTTATTTAAGTGGATGATGATCTTAACCTCTTTAACACATTCTGGGTCTCCAAAATTTATCATTTCCGTCTTCTCTAGATTCGGCTTATGCTGGTTTTGAAGCTTCCAAAATTCCTTGACGACATACTATGATTCCTCACTTTCTTCTATGTAATCATCAACCTCGTTATCAACTTCCTCATTTTTTTCATTCAACTCGTGACATGACATGACATTGGCAGGTTTAAGACTTACATTACTGAAACCATAAACAAACAAAGTTAGAAAATCAAAGTATCACAAACGACTAAATAAATATATTAACAAAGAGACTTTCATTCAAATTTAAAAACAATGCAAACTTCGGCGATGGCATGGGTCTATGTTTCCTTCTTTGAACATTACAATGGAAATTCAAAAATTCAAACAGTTAAGACAATGCAAAATGGTAGGTCTCGGGCCTCTTCCGAACTACCACTGATTTTAATGTGCATGAAACGATGCCTTTCTATCGAGGAGTTTGCGATCAGGATGAGCGTGGAGGTCTAGTTATGCAGCATCTCTACTAGCTCAGCATCGTGGATACCAGCTATGTCAACCTCTTCCTCAATAACAACATCGATCTCCTCAAAAAGGTCACAGATTCCTTCCCCGAGGTCTTCATGCTCGGCATACTCCGGGATTGAGAAAGATTTATACAGATGTGGGATCAACTTAGCCCATGCTTGATCATTTTTATCTTCGTTTTCATATCATTATATGTGGGGATGTGCCTCAGACCATATCTGGATCCTTTGACGCTGATTGAAATATGCTCAATAATTTCTTGAGAATTTCCTCCCTATCCGAAACCTGGTTCAAAACCATTCTGCAGTATTATAGTGGCTATCATCTTGTAAACAACAGATACGGGAGTCTATGGGGATAAGTCTTCATCGGTGGCATTAACCAGCTCCACCGTGTCAAAAATGTGTACCTTGTGGTATCTCATCAATGATCGGCACCTGTTTGCCAGAGTTAATCCTTTCTCCATGAATAACCAAGTCTTTGTTCTTCCAAACGAGCTTTATCATCTGATCTAGAGTAGAAGGGACATCTCCAGCCATATGGATAAAAGGCCTTCCCAAAAGGAGGTTATAGCTGGTATCGATATTTAATACTTGAAACTGTGCACTGAATTCTGCTGGGCCCATTTGGATGATCATATTCACCGCTCCCAACATATCTCTCTGAACCCCATAAAAAGCTCTTACATTGACTTGGTTTTGTTCAAGTTTTCCCAAGTCAAACCTAAACTACCTCAACATCGACAACGGGCAGATAGTAAGACAAGAACCTTCATCCACCAAAATGCAATTTAAGACTTTCTCGCGGCATATGATAGTGATGTGCAATTCCTTGTTGTGTGACCTTCCTTCACAATGCACCTTGTCATCGCAAAAGCTTATCTGATGCCCTCGAATAATCTGGTGGATCATAGTGGCCACGGTATCGCTGCTTGTGCCCACGGGTACTTACGTGTCATTGAGAGACTTCATTAAAGCCTACTTGTGCGATTGAGAACTCATCAGCAGGGCCCGTACAAAGATCTGGGCTGGAGTCTTCTCCAAATGCTTGACGATAGAATAATCTTTCGAATGTATTCTTCTCCAAAATTCCTCTGCTTCTCCTTCGCTTATTGGCCTTTTAGCCTGAACCTTCTTTTGACCTTTGAAAGCAAGCTCGTCAGGAGTGTAACATCTTCCGGATCTGATCATGCCTTGAGTAACAACAGTTTCGGTAACGAACTTAGGCTTGAAGAGAGTTTTTGATGGAACCAAAGCAACAATCTTTGCGGGTGTAAAAACAACGAACTCTTTCTTCTCTTTGATGCTCAATGAAGCTACAACCTTTTCCAAATCATCGTGAATGATTAAAGTAATCATTTTTGTTCCACACAAGTCACCGTCTGTCTCGATCATATTGACATTGCTGCCCCTATGATTTGGCAGTGGGTTGGTGCTGACATTTGGTGAGGGTGGTTTGTTGAGACTACTTCATGTCAATCAAATCCTTAATTTTGTGCTGGAGGTTCATACAATCTTCAGTATCATTCCCAACACTGTTGGAATGATAAGCACATCTCTGATCGGGTCTGTAGAATTTTGAATTGACATCCACAAGTTTGGGCCCCACAGGGTGGATGTATTCGGCCCCAGCCACTCGCTCATACAGCTTTGTTCGGCTTTCAGCCAGCGCAGTAAAGTTCCTTGAAGGTTCTTCCCGAATCTGGGTCGGGGAGGGTCATAACTGCCTTGTTGAGGAGGAGGTACCAGTTGATAACTTCTGGTATTTGGATGGGGAGCTTGGCTTTTGGGATATGGATTTGTTTGGTAGTATGGCGGTGGATCTTGGTGATTCGGAGGGGAATTTCTTGATAGTGGAGCTTGGACTTGATACGCAGGAGGGGGTGCTCGGTAGCTTGACTGCACGTTAGCACAATTGGAAGTAACACCGTGGTAAGGAGATGGAATTTGGTAGGATGAAGGATGATTTGGGTAAATGGGAGATGGATTTTGGTAATTCGGGGGTGGACTTTGGAATAGTGTAGCTTGGACGTTTGGATAAGTGGCGATAGCATTTTGATAAATTGAAGGATTATTGGGATGACAAGCTTGCGTGTAGCAAGCTTGGTAAGACTTTTGGGAAGGCCTGGAACGACCTTGGGAATATGACGAGCTTCAGGGGGTTTTCATTCCCACATATGAAACAACAATGGTTTTTTTAAAAACCCTTAAGATCCAGGCAATGCGGCTATAGAGGCTATCTTTCCTGATTTTACATCATCCTCGATAGTCTCACCAATCTTGACTATCTTGGCAATCTTTGCTCCAACGAGCAACATAATTCTTTCATAATATTCAGGCTCTTGAACTCACACGAATACTTCAATAATTTCTTTTTCAGACATGGGTTGTCTCACTCTTGCCGCTTCTTTTCTCCACCTATAGGCGAACTCCCTATAGCTGTCGGTTGATTTTTTCTTCATCTTCTCATAGGAGTATCGGTCTTGAAAAATTTCTACGTTATAAGCAAATTGATCGATAAAATCTTTGGCCAATGCATTCCAGCTGGGCCATTGCCTTGTTTCATGCGAGGTGAACCATTCGAGAGCTTCTCCGCATAGGCTTCAACTGAAGATCCGCATTAATAGAGCTTCATCCCTACCAACTCCAAGAAGCTTTTCGTAGTAGGCTCTCAAATGAGCCACAAGGTTGCCCAATCCTCCGAATGTGTCAAACTTCAAGATCTTGAACCCTTTTGGAAGGTTCAAATTTGGAGGAATACATAATTCTTCATAACTAAGCCCAGCGATATCAGGGATTCATTAGAGCTCCTTCATGGCCTTGTTGATCTCTTCTTTTATGTCGACCTTTACCTCTTCCTTTGCCCTCCACTCCTTTTTTTGTTCCTCATAATGGTCAAGCTCAGAACCGTGCACATCGTGCTCGGCAGGGACGGGGATTTGGAAAGTGGTTCTTTTGGGTACGGTTGGAGCTACAGAGACACACTGAGAATTTTAAGTGGTATTATAATTTTGTGGGTATATTGGGGGATTTGTATTGTGATTTAAGTTGTGGTGGGATGTTTGGGATTAAAAGTATTTCTATTTGGATTTTTGTTTTGATTTTGCGGTGGTGGAGTGGTTTAATGGTGGGTATTTTGAGGATGGCGTGGCATTTGGAAGTGGTTTTTTTGAGGAGGAGGTGGAGTTTTGTTAGATGCGGAAGCATATTGTGGATTTTGGGTAGTCAGATCTATAACCAAAGGATTATGAGCAGGTGTAGATGGCTGGTTCTGGGCTGGATCCATATTTGAAAAAGGGAAGTAGATTGAAGGTCTCCCATAAACAGCGTTAGCAACAAATGTTGGTTGAGGCAGATCCTGTCTCCTTTGCATCTGTACCCTTATCTCTGCAATCTGTTGCATTATTTATAGAATCAACTCATTCTGGTCCGTTATGGTTGGTTGAGCCACCACAACATCAGTAAGACTCACTTCTTCGTTATTATCCCACATAACTGTCTTTCCTTTGTTTGAGCTTTGTCTAGGAAAGGAATCTGCGGGACCTTTGATTTGGTGAAATAGGGATGATCCGCCAGCTTTTGATCGACACATGTCAAATTCAAAGTACCTAAGAAGGAAAACTACTCAAACACAAATTTGTCAGTGCAGATTCAGAGTACAAAATGCGTAATATCACATAGAGAGCAAACAAACACACAAGTTGCTTTGTTTGAGGATATCTTCAAGCCACGAGTGAGGTCGAAAACACATTTTCTAACAAGCAGGAGTTTGCTTGTTTTAGTTTTGACACTGTCTCAGAAAGGCTAAATCACGTTGAGATACGATCTTCTTGCATCTGTTTTTTGATGTCTGTTTATCTGGCCTTCATATCTTTTCGTAGCATAGAGGGGGAGAATGAAAAATTTTAAACATAGGGCCCGGGCCCAGAAAGGCTGCCTACGTATCTCACTAGGAGAATTAAGGCCCAATGTAGTTCGGGTACAAGATAAAACATTTGCATTCGTTCGTTCATTACGATTACAAGGAAATTGAAACGCAACAATAGTGGTTTTTAAAGATAAAATGATGACGACACATTAGTCATTTCCCTTCTTGTTGCAGCATTAGTCTCCTCCTTTCAGAATACCTAGGAATAGAGGTTTGTAGAGGATTTCCTCGTCATCGTCTTCCCCAGTTGGTTCAGGGTGAGCGTTATCGGGACGACTATTAGCTTCTTGCTCGTAGATGGAGTATTTTTAGCGCATTTTCTGATGTTTATCATTCATGTTGCTATGAAAAACTTTGTTCTTCTTCATGTATGCGACCATCCTTTCTCTCATGGAGGTGAATTCTTTCATTTCCACTGTCATATCTTCATCAAGTGACATACTTTTATCTAACAAAGCTGCGGTCTCCGATTCTATCCTCGTCTCTCTGGCTTCTCTTTCTTACAGTTTCAACCGAAGCATGTCCAACTTCTCTCACAAGTACTCCATCTCCGTTTCAACATTTTTCTTTCTCTTCATTTGTGATGCCAGATCCTCATTCAGGGACGCGGTCGCATCTTTTTAGATTGCGGTGGCCATGTCGACTCTGAGCCTTTCCTCCTTTGCCGCTTAAATTTCCCGAATGATCTGTTCGATCTTCCTTTGTAGTTCTTCTCTAGTGAGTTCCATCTGGAAGCTCTTACCTTTGTCCATAGGAATGATTTTTTCCTTTCCTGGAACGGTAGATTAGTGTTTTAGGATTTGGATATGAGGTTTGCCTTTTGAGTGAAAACTTAAGACTCAGAAATTTTATGTCGGACATTTATGATAGTGACGTTTGTATAAAATTTTCTGGAAAAGAGTGGGTTTCCAATATCCTCATTCATAGAAACATAGCACACAAGCAATTAATAGCACATATATCGCGTCCTAACACATATAGAGGGACCCTTTTGGGCCAAGGGTAGGCCTAGTGCTTTTGAGCGATGTACGCGTGAATTTGAACAAAATAAACGATCCCCCCCCCCCAAAAAAAATTCACAAGTGAATAATAATGTTCACTAAGGGAAAATAAAGCATAAAAAATGAAAGACAGACACACGCATGGGCCATTTGTATGTACGAAAGTGCAGTAAAGGTAGGCCCACGCAGGGGATAAAAAGAAAAATACATAAAGAAAAGTCCGTGCAGGGGCGAAATTCACTATGTCGCTCCTGATGGTCCCACTCCATCGCCGTTCCACTGAGTCTTGTACTGCTGAAGCATATATCTTAGCATCAACAAGAATCTTTCACCCAGGTGTCCTTTATCTTCCAAGCTTTCGTATTGCATCCTCTCGATTTTCTCCTCGACCCAGGTATCAAAATTATCATAACCACACCTCAGTCTTTCAAACTCTTGAGTCACCCTCTCAAGAGTATCTTGGTTCTCGGGAAACATAGCGTACACCTCTTGGGATTATTTCTTTACCTCTTGTACCTTGGCCACTACTTTGGCTTCTCTATCCGTTAGGCTGCGTAAGCTACGTGGGGTTTGGGAGGAGACGTTTTGTATGTCCCTCTTCAGCCATTCTTTGTAACCCTTGTCATATCCTACATTGAATCGGTCAGAGGCGATGGTGTCTTTATCCATACGCTTGGCACTTTTCCATTTTTGAACATTTCAGACGCGTCGTGCACTCTACTGTCTGCATTATGGTATACATAAGCGCCATAGTACGCCTCCACGATGACTTCTTTGGAGATTAAACGGTCAAGCATCCGTTGGAGATCTTCTTCTCTCAATTCGGAGAAAATTCGAGCCCATATCCCTCTTGTTCTCCGATTGTCCATATTTGCCCAATACAACATGTCATTCAATTCTTTAAGGGTGTTTTTGTTGTCGAGAGTATGCAGCTCCCGAGTCGCAGCAACCTTTGCTAAATGGCAGAGTATTCACCACTGAAGGAGTACTTTGCATCCTTGGAAGTATCGATGTCCCTATTTACACTTTCACAAGTCTCGATACATGTCGGACATGATGAGTGGAGCTATAAGGTAGTATTTTGCTACTCCTTGGTTCTCTCACCCTTTGAATAGAGTGTGCGCGAGTGTTATAACTCGGGTATTGATGCTCAGACTAGGGCCATGCGGGAAGACCAGTGTTCCCAACAATGCTACAGCAAATGCTGATGGACGAATTTCATTCCATTTTCTGTAGGAGATCTTGAACTCTCGGTTGTAAGTGGCGTAGAAGCTTGCATGTCCAAATTGGATATAAAGATCTCTGAATGCTACATGGGATTCTTGGCACCAATAGGCAAAGTCTTTTCCTAACCCAAACTAGTCAACAATATTTTATATCGAAGGCTTGTTAGGGATAAAGATGTCTTCTTGTTTTCTCGATTTCCTTTCTATCCCAGTGCTCACCTTGTCTATGCAATCTCGGTGGCGCTGATATGACTATGTCAAACTTTGGAAAACGGTCCGTATCTACAAAACAGAAGCTGGTTAGGTTTACCCACCTTAAATTAGTTTTCACATGTGCGTCATTCAAATATCACATAAAATGATATGTCGTGAGGTCGAAGACCTTAGACACGGTTTTGGCGGTTTTCTACTAAATGGACTTAATATACCTTAGGTATTAAGTCGTCTTAGGCTAATGCTTAATTTTTGTTTTTGTTTCGCTCTAGCTTAGGCTTACTAGATTACTTTTCAAGTTGACGGTTACCCGAGTCGGACAAACACCGGGGTGAAGCTACCAAACAAAGTCGGATGACCGCATTCCAACTATTTGTTTGATACTTCCAAATTATTTTTTGTGTATTTCTGGAGAAAGCCGTGGAAAGTCACGTAACTTTCGTTTTCCTAATGCATAATACTTGCCAATTTGTGGAAAGAAGCAATGAAATGCAATAATTCCAAAATTAAGGTAAAGTAAACAAGTAAGCAATTATTAAAAATAGCCAAATAAAGTTTCTTTTAAGGTTAGAATCCTCTAAAATCCCCAGCAGAGTCGCCATTTCTGTTTTATCAAAAAAGTATTTTTTAATGATTTTTGACTTTTTTTAGTCGCAATTTAATTTTTGAGAAAAGTCAAGAAAACTAGCATTTCCAAAATAATTAACAGATAAAATTATTTGGAAAATATTTAAAGGTTTTGGGGATTCATATTAATGTCTTAGGAAGGTTAAAAGCACCTAAGACATCCGCTAACTCGCGGTTATCTGGCAGCTAACTTAGTTTGGCTAAACCCTTAACTTTACAATTTTAGAAATGACATCTATTGAAACATTTTGAAAAAATTAATTATTAGCGCCTTAACTAAGTGACCTTCTAATTGAAAATTTTATTTTGTTAAACATATTTGAACCTTGTCCAATTTAAAGTTATTAAAACATTACGGTGTTCTACGGGGATTTGAGTTTTCCACCTACTAAACTACCGACAAATAAAGCAAACAAATAAACAATAAACGAGAGAGAGGGAAAGAGAATTGGGTCTGAATCCGTGTTTCTTGTCTGCCTTGACCGGTATTTTGGACCCACATGTTTTGGATTTTTGACCCATTTCCTTTTTGTACAAGTCATAGACTAAACATATAATTAATACAAATAAAATAAAGCAAATGAAAGAGACAAGGGATTACTCCCAAAATAAATACAATACGAGAACTAAAAAATTAATTTGGGCCTTTTGCCCCAATTTCTACAATTCTTCCGACTTGCACTACATTCTTCAACTTCATTTACTTTGACATCTGTTCATCGATTCGGGGGCTTGACTTGAATCTTTTAAAGGTGGTTTGACTCAAAAAGGGATGGGGCCTTCGTGGCCCAATATGCAATTGAGAATGGAATCCATAAGGACTCAAAAGGGATTCGCATGCAAACAAAACAAATGAAAAGAATTAATATATAAACCAACCAATATAAGAAAGAAAAGGAACTAACCGATTGGAAATTTTGACAAATTCAAACCCTTTTACACGGAGACAACCATTCGATGTTATTTAACGCCAATGAATAAAATACTCGAGATCTAAAAAAAATTGGGAGGCATTTTGTTTTAACCAACTAGTAAATATCTAGCTCAAATATAAAACTAAGGACATTAGAGAATATTTTATTGAATCAATTATAAAGAAATAACATGAAATGTAATAGTCCGCTACTTCACAAGAAAAATATATTTGTAAATTTCTTAAAATAAAAAAGAACAAGGGAATAGATGCCAAGTATAATGCCACACTCATGATACTTTAATTTACTCAAAGTCACAAATAACAAAATAAGGCATGGATGAGTAATTGTAACTTATGAAATGATTGACTAAACTATGACGAGATGGATTGAAACAGTTTCGCACTACCATAGATAACAGATGCAAACTAGCTAAAGCTCTCTTTTTTTTAAAAGAACGAATAGAGGGATAAGTTGGAAGAAAAACAAAGCACACACAAAATAAATCTCATAAAGTTTGTCCACACAGTTTGGGTGTTAAGAACAACCACACAACTTTAAAGCGTAAAATATAGATTCAACAAATAAACAAAACAGATTGAACGATCTCAATGATAATCTATGTGCTTCGAGTAGACAACAAAGATATAACGCCAATGAATCAATTTAAAAGAAATTCGAAAAGAAACAAGAACAGAACGGCAATACACATATGTAGAAAGATATGGCAAAAGAACAAAATAATTTGAATATTGGAATCATATATAATTACATCTAAAACGATAAAGTATTGAACTACATAACATCCGATTCCATGGTACTCAAACTTATAGAATGCACTACTTCAAAATAAGAGAACAATTTATCAATGAAGGTTGTAAACATAGGAAGTCAGATTATACACCTAAACAAATTGAGAAACCACAACATGAGATTCATACCAAATTAAGGTAATACTATTCGATTTTTAGATAAAGAACACTGAAGACAGAAATGCATTAACAATCTATGAGCGAACTGAAAATGATCCAAATCACCTTTGAAACAATGCTTAAACACAAGAAACTCGGAACAAAGCAAGTTGTTAACCAAAACCTTAACAAATAGAGAAAAATAAGCTACTACAATCTACAAATAGTAAATAGCAAGACACATGACTTTCACCTCAAAAGATTTTCGAGATTCTGCTTCATTATGTAAAACAAAAAAACATTAACTATAATAGAACGGTACATCAAAACTCAAACTCCAGCAACAATATTAAACACAACATTGAGCCCTAAACTAACAGACCTTCAACTCGATATTATGCTATACAACGTCTAAAATGCAAGAATCATATTAAACATTCACTATTCCGGCATCATCTTACATCACACTAGCTTAGAACGACGAACTTTCAGTGTTTGCAAAAAATATAGAGAAAGAGTTGAAGAGGAAACATTAAAATTGCAACACAGATTTTAACCTTTGATTAGCAGTCAACGGTTGGTCGAACACATATAGAATACTAATGCGTAAACAACTTCACACAGTGGAGGATGAATCAACAATATATTGAAAGAAAAAATGTTTTGGAAACGAAGTGGATATTACCTTTTCGGGTGCAGCTTCTGAGTCAAGACGAATGAGTAACAGCGACTTCAACACCATTGGAACGCGACTCCGAAGATGTAAACCAACAGAGAAAACGACACAGGGATTTGAACATTCACCACGCCCCTGCCTCTCTTAGTGTATTTAATATATATCTTAACTATTCTTCCTTAAGATTTTAGTATATTCCTCTTTTGTTCAAGAACATACCCCAACTTTCTCTAATACTTTCAAAAATATCCTCCCTTAATACATAGTACGCTTTCCTTGTTTGTTCCAAAAATTTCCGCCCTAAAAAATCCCTATTCTCTGTTCTTTTTTTAATGGTGAACAAAAAGAATATATATCGTAGAAGATTAGGGTTGGGATTTTTCGGGGAAAAGGGCTGAAAAAAACCAGATACGAACAAAGCCCATTTTGGCTTTTTGATTCGAACTTTCTCAAAAAAAGGAATCGCAGGTGCTTTTACGAAAGCTCCTCAATTACTCAAAAATTTCCTATGTCTCATTAACAACAGTCGTTCGATTTCAAATCAAGGGCTATCGATTGCGGTGATTGTTCCACGTGGCCTGCGGAGGACACATCTCCCTACATGAAATGTACAAACACGCTGAGGTTCGTCCAAAAACTGAGTCAAAAGGCGTAACAAAGAGAGAGGGATACATAAAAGCATTTGGATGTTATACACTCCTCGTTGCGAATCTACTGTTAAGCGCCTGAAGAGGATGAAGAAGCGAAGGAGAAGACAAGGCGACGGAGGGTTACACGCGTCTGGTGGTTCCGTTAGCATGCTCTTTGGGAGAAACGTACAATTTGGATTCCCTTGTTGAAGGAAATGATCAGCCGGTCGAGAAAAATAGAAAAAATGGGCTGCTAGACAAGGGAAAAAATGGTGGGCAGGAAAAGTGGTCTCTCTTCCGATGGGCTGGGGCTTGGGTTACGGGTAGACTGATTTAATTGTTGAGGGAAAAAAACACAAATGGATAAGGAAAACTTGGGCAAGGGGATAATAAAATTGGGTCGGTATTTAAAAAGAAATTCGGGGTGACTGATTTGGATGAGGTAATTAAAAAATGAACTTCTGAAAATAAAAAAGGGAGGCCCAAATCTGGTTTTTAAATGATTTGATGATATTAAGAAAATGACCCTGCATTTTTAATTGTAGATAGTTAGAGTTAACGATTTAACCAATATGATTTAGCTGATGATTCGCCTACAACTAAATGAGACGAATTAATATAAGATAATTTACAAGCTTCTTGATTTCAACGGAATGAAATAATTAATTTAAACGAAGTGAAATAGCTAACTTAAATAATTTAAAAGCGTTAAGTACCACTAAAGTCATTTGGGACGATTTTCAAATATTTTTTACTAAATGAACTCACTATATAAAATCATATACAAACATACATATTTAATTATAATACTAAAAAAACTATAGATATCAATTAACGTTATTTAAAAATAATTTGAAAAACATTTTTGGACTTTCTAAAGTCAATTAATTCAACTCGTTAGGAAGATAAGAAACTCCAAAATTAATTATTACTGGAAGGGTCAAAAACACTCTCTTAAGTGCGTACTTTCAGTGCCATTTACTTAGGCTCCTTTGAGAATGCTCTCATCTTTCACATTAACCTCTTATCATGTTGTCACCACATTCATTAGCTTTAGCACATTTGCTCTTCATAATTACTCATTTCTTTTACGTGAAGGTTTATTTCATCGCATGCCAATGCAATTGGCCTTTTAGTGTGTTTCACACTCTTAATCAATCCTTTTGGAGTCTCATCATTCCTCAAATAACACCTTAAGTTCACTTTATGACGTATGATGGACTTATGAGTCCACACACACAAGCCCTGAGGCTTCATTCATTATTCATTTAAGTGATTTATAATGCTCAAGATAATGTGATACAATCCTTATGCATCTTGTAAGTATGCCAAATTCTCAATTTGATTCCCATAGGCAACATTCATTAAATAATTAATCACGTGAGACTTATGTGTCAATACGGATGTTTGGGCAAGGGAACCCAGTTTCGAATCCCTTGAGCAACTCTTAGCCATTCGTAAATTTTTGACCGTCGTGTCACTCGGGTTGGGGATCCAGGTTTGATTCCCATTACTCACGGAAATATTTTTCTCTCATTGCCTTTTTTTGCATTTTATTCTTCTGGAGTTGCTGAGGGGCGTGGTCTCGATTCCTCACAACCCCATATTTTTTAAAAAAATTTACCCTCTCATGTGCTCTCATTTTCGCTATTGCCAAGGGGTAGTGGGTTCGATTCCCCCACAGCCCCTTTTTTATTATTATTTTTTATAACTGGTTGGGTTCTTCTGTGTCGTGGGATCGAAACCCCATGTAAATATTTCAATAATTCTTTTTTTTGTCTTTCAAATTTTAATGAACCCAAGCCCCAGTTCGAGCCCTGCCTAGCACACCCCTTTTTGTTTATTTATTAAGGAATGCCTTAGTGCGGTCTTAGGTTCGATCCCTGCAGACCTCACCTATTTTTTAAATTATTTTTTTTGACTTTTACAGACTATTTCCAGGTTCAAGAAATTTTTTTTACACGTTTTTATGCAGCATTTTACAGGTCATTTGAGCATTGCTTTCTTAGTCATTCGTTAGGGTTGTTACGACAAGTTAAAAGAATGATTTGGTCATGTGTTTTAACTAGAATTGATTGAATTTCACCCAAGTGAATATAACGATTTATGAATTTGTAATTGCACATAAAATACGAGTGATTCTACGCTATTAGCATGCTCAAACAGAGATCAAAATCATGGTCACAACCTTGCACACATACACACATGTCTACATTCATAATTTTTGAAAGACACAAGAACATAAGCACATAATCCTGAACATATACTCGAAACAAAACCATCACCACAAACACAGTATCCCTAAATTCTACCAGCAAACATACAAACCTAAGATCATTGATAGGAGCTAGTGACAAGGAACATGTAACGGGGAACAACCCTAGTTTTCGGAGTAGATTCGTCTAAGACTTAAGGGGCTCTTCGGAAAAGGACAAAGAGGAAGAAATCCTGTACCTTGTTTTAGCTTTCAACACCTTCAAAGTGCTGCCGAATCCTCCACTAAACCAATGTCCACCAACGAATCTTCACACCTTACCCATCGAGAATTCCCTTTTTGCTTTTCGTTTTCGAATTAGCTTGTTGTTTTATATTTTTGGCGTGTATGTTCTTCAAGTGTGAAGACCTTGGCTATTGGTTCTAAAATACCCTCTCCAACCACCTATAGTAATGAGTGGGTAGTGGGTTAGTTTATAAATTATATTAATAAATTAAATTATAACCAATAGTTGAACTTCAAGTATTTTAAAAAATATTTAAAGAGTTAAATTCTAAAACAATTAAAGAAGTGGTCAATTTTGAACCTAAAGGTGGATGACAAGGGTATTTTTGAGACAATAGGAGGATGAAAAGGGCATTTTGAAGCCAATAGGTGGATGAAGGGTAATTTTTTACCATTTTCAATACTTCAAAGGTATTTTAGGCCCTTTGCCATTAAATCATTGCTCCCACCTAGGTTCGAACCCGGGTGGAGCAAGATATCACTCAAAGGCCAATTTCGGCCCTTTCTCCCCAAATTGCCCCTCCACCATATTAAAAATTTTATTAATTAAATATTTTGGGTAGTTACAATACCACCCCTAGCCTGGAAAAGACCATTTTACCCCTAGTCCCTCCAAACTTGTGATTTCCCCTTTTTAAGTCCGGTAAAGACTCATCCAGGTAAATCTTCATATTCGGGTGCCCTACATGGCTGGACCCAACTTTTCCTAGCTCAATAAGCTCACCAAGATAGTTGGCTGGCTGTTGCAGAGGTTCAGAGGTCTGGTTCTACGCGCATCAATCTGTGTGAACCCGGTCTAATCGTAAGCATTCTAGACACATTAAGCATTATTTAGCATATCCATTTTTATGGTTGTGACATTACCTCCCCCCCTTAGGAACATTCTTCCATGAATAAATCTTCTTATAATCTAGAACAACGTCAGTCATATCATAAAATTATCACTAACCACCGTCAAGCAATAGCAACAATGAATGAAGAGATAAGGAAACTTTGACATAAGAGTAGGAAGTCTAACCTCAGGGACTGAAAAGATTAGGATAGAGGGATTTAATGTTGGCCTCGGCCTCCCACGTAGCACTCTAAACAAGATGGTTCCTCCACAATACCTTCACTGTGACAGCCTCTTTGTTTCTCAGGCGCTTGTCTTCTCTGTCTAAAATGTCAACAGGTACCTCCTCATAGGACAAGTCTTCATCAACCCCCAAACCTTCAACAGGTAGAACCAATGTTGGATCACCTAGGAACTTCATTAAAATAGATACATGAAAGACTGGACGAACATAAGCTAGCTTTGCAGGCAATGCCAACTCATAAGCCACTTCACCCACACACTGTAGGATATTATATTGCCCAACATACCTAAGACTCAACTTCCCCTTCCTGCCAAACATCATCACCCCATTCATAGGTGATATCTTCAAATAGACCTGGTCACCATCATCAAAATCTCAGGGCCATTTTCTATTGTATGCAAAAGACTTCTGCCGACTGTAAGTAGTAGCCTACCTGTCCCTAATAACTCTGCCTTCTCTAAGGCCTCATAAATGATCTTTGGACCCAAAATGGATGAATCTCCAACCTCAAACTACCAAAATAGATACCTATACCTCCTACCATACAGTGCATCAAACAACTCCATCCCAATGCTAGAGTGATAACTGTTATTATACGAGAACTCTATCAAAGGAAGAAGGTCGTCCCAACTACCTCTAAAGTCAATCACACAGGCTTTGAACATGTCCTCCAATGTCTGAATGGTGCACTCTGCCTACCCATTATTCTGAGGATGAAAGGGAATACTAAGACTTACCTGCGTGCCTAAGTTCTTCTTGAAGGATCTCCGAAAATGTGAAGTGAACTGAGCTCCTCTATATGAAATGATAGAAAAAGGAATCCCATGCCATCTGACAATCTAATCAATGTAGAGTCTCTCATAATTATCCTTTTTGTTAGTAGACTTTACAGGGATAAAGTGGGAAGACTTACTCATCGTGGTCACAATTACCCATATGGAGTCATGTCGTCTCCTAGTATTCGGAAGATCAACCACGAAATCCATATTAATGGCCTCCCACTTCCAAGTCTGAACCTCGACCATCTGAGTAAGACCACCAAACTTAAGATGTTCTGCCTTAAACCTATTGACAATTAGGACATTTGGCCACATATTCAGCAATGTCCTTCTTCATGCCATCCCACCAATAGATTTTCTTAAGATGATGATACATCTTGGTGGAACCTGCATGTATCGAATATTTGGAACCATGGGCCTCTGTAAAAATTTTGGTCCACCAATCATCAACATCTTGTACACACAACCTGTCTTGGTACCTAAGTATGCCATTTTTTCCCAAAACAAAAGACTCATTCATCATTACCAACACTGAGTCCTTCAAATCCATCAACACCGGATCAAGATGCTAACCCCTCTTGACTTCAACTACCAAGTATGATTCAGAACTAGGATGAACTGAAACACCCCCACTAGTAGAGTCAACCAACCGCACACCCAGTCTGGCCAGACTGTGTAAATCTTTCACCAATTCCTTCTTCTCATCCTCAACGTGGGTTGTAATTCCCATGCTAATTCTGCTCAAAGAATCAGCCACAACATTAGCCTTACCTTGATGGTAGTGGACATTCATGTCATAGTCCTTTAACAACTCCAACCACCTCAGCTTACGTAGATTCAACTCCCTCTATGTGAATACGTACAGGAAACTTTGTGGTCTGTGAACACATCCACATGCACTCCATACAGTAGTGCCTCCACAGTTTCAGTGCAAACACCACACTTGCCAATTCCAGGTCATGAGTGGGATAATTCTTTTCATGAACCTTGAGTTGTCTGGACGCATAAGCTATCACCTTACCACCCTGCATAAGAGCAAAACTCAAACAAACCCTAGATACATCACAATAAACAGTGTAATTCTCATTACACTTAGGCAAAGTAAGCACTGGGCTGAAGTGAGGCTTTTCTTGAGCTCCTGAAAACTCTTTTCACAAGTCCCCGCCCATTCAAACTTGACTTTCTTCTTCGTCAAAGCTTTGAGTGGAGAAGCAATGGAAGAAAAACCCTTTACGAACCTGCGATAAAAACCAGCCAAATCCCAAGAAGCTAAGGATATCTGTGGGAGTGAGAGGTTTCGGCCTGTTCTTAAAAGCCTTAGTCATCCTGGGTCTACCTCCACACCTTTGTCGGACACAACATGACCCAGGAAGGTCACTGATCTAAGCCAGAATTCACACTTGCTGAATTTGGCATACAACTGATGTTGTCTAAGTACCTGGAAGGGTAGTCTCAAGTGTTTTTCCTGCTCTTCCTTGGTCTTAGAGTAGATGATAATGTACTCAATGAAAATTGTAATGAACGAGTCAAGGTATTCACGGAAGACTCTGTTTGTGAGATCCATAAATACAGTACTGCATTAGTGAGACCAAACGATATAACTTAAAACTCGTAATGACCATAAAGGGTACGAAATGTTCTTTTTTGAATATCTTCATCCCTAACCCTAAGCTGATGGTACCCTGAACGAAGATCAATCTACGAGAAGAAACTAGACCATTGGAGTTGGTCGAACAAGTAATCTATTATGGGAAGTGGATACTTATTCTTGACAGTGACTTTGTTGAGATACCGATAATCGATACACATTCTAAGGGTTCCATCTTTCTTTTTCACAAACAACAATGGAGCGCCCTAAGCAGATATGCTCAGCTGAATGAAACCCTTATCAAAGAGATCTTTTAACTGCAACTTCAAATTTTTGAGTTCAGTTGGAGCAATTCTGTAAGGAGGAATCGAAATTTGTTTAGTATCAAGTTCTAAGTCTATACAAAAGTCAATATCTAGAGGGGGAGGAACTCCACACAAATCATCAAGAAACACATCTTGGAACTCATTCACTACAGACACTGATTTTATGGAAGGAATTTCATGATCTAAATCATTAACACTCACAAGATGACACAATAATCCTTTAGACATAATTTTATTGGTCTTAAGGTTCGAAATCAAGGGATTAGGACGACTCGAATTGTACCCCTTGCAGACCATCTCTACTTCATTAGGGGAACGACGAAATCTAACAACCCTACTAAGAAAATCCATACAAGCATAACAACTATGAAGCCAATCCATGCCAAGAGTAACATCAAAATCATTCATTAGTAACTCAACCAAGTCTCCACCACATAGTCTTACTACATACAACTATTGGGCAATCCTTGTATACTCTATTAGTTCTTACATTATCTCCTATAGGTGTACTAACAACGATAGGATCATGCAAAACTTCAGGCAATATCTCAAAAGTGAGAGCAAGCAAAGGAGTTACAAAGGAATGTGCAGACCCTAGATCAAGTAAGGCATAAACTGAAGTTGAGAATACTTGCAGCATACCTGTTACCACATTAGCCGACTTCTCCTGCTCCTCCCTACCCTTTAGGGCGTAGAACCTCTTTCTCTTAGGAGGCTCGGCTGCTGCTGCACCCGGTGTATTAGGCATAGAATGAGCATAACCTCCAGTCTGACCCCTTTTTTATGGGCAGTCCTTGACCATACGCCCGTTCTTTTCGCAATCGGAGAAGGCATTAGTGCCTTGTCTCTACTCACCACGATGAGCACGACCACACCTTGCACAATCCTTTCTAAAACGTTGTACATCACCTCCATTTCCCTTCTTGGACTCGGGTCTGCCTCCTCTAGGTACTGCACTCCTCTAAAAGTTAGAGTTCCTCGAACTCTGATGCCCCTTTTTGAATTTGGGCTGCTCACGGACGCCGAAGTTGTTCCTGTTGCCACCATTACTAGGACCTGCCTTATAATAAGGCTTAGGCCTCCTAACATCATGGACGCCCCTCTTTTTCCAGCTACCCTCTACCTACTGAACATGCACTATCAACGTAGAGAGGTCTATGTTATTATGGAGCATCGCAGCCCGACACTCCTCCTCCAGATCTCTTGTGATTCCTGTGATGAACCTACTCATCTTATCCCTGATTTTAGATACAAGGGAAATGGCATACCTGCATAATTTTACAAATTATAGGGAATAATCCCTGACTGTCATTGATCCCTGTTTAACGTTGATAAACTCCTCAATCTTGGCCTCCCTCATCTCCCTGCGGAAGAATCTCTCCAGGAAGGCTGTCTTAAACAGCTCCCACATGAACGGAACTCCGCCCAAAGCTCGGCTGTCTTGCCACATCTTACACCAAGACTGTGCAACATACTTGAGCTGATAGAAAGCCTGCTCAGCTTTGTCAGTGTATGTGGCCCCCAAGGCCACCAAGACTTTATGTACCTTATCCATAAACTTCTAGGGATCCTCTGAAACCCTATTAAAATCGGAGGATTCATCCTCATAAAATCTCGTAGTCTGTCTGCCATGCCACACACGGGTGGGTTCTCCCGCTGAACATCCTATCTATTGGTTTGGGCCGTCATAGCGTGATCCTACATGGTGATGGCTTCAGTAATCTGAGCAAGAGCGGTCTGCACCTCCGCATCAGTCAACTCAGCTAGGTTAACTGGCATGACCACTCCTTTAGCTGGAGCCTGTGGTTGAACTTGGTTACCCCTAAAAGCTGCTCCTCCTCTACTCTGACCAGCGTTCCTTCTAGTGTTCATTTTCTGTAAGCAATAAGAATTGATGTTAGACACGCTCATAACACCAAGAAATCACACATTTGAAAAGGCACGATAAGATCAGAAGAAGGGAATTTTTCCTACGCATCATGCAGTCTCTAATTAAGGATAATGGTGCACTTCATTACTATAACTTAGAAACTACTCAATGTGGTTGATGTGAACTTATTATCCTCGGTATTAACCTGGATCTATTACCAACTTTGTCGCGACTGAAGTCTATACCCCAGACGAGATCGGCGTCGATGACTTCTTAGAGGTCGTAGACAAGCCTATATAGGTCATCATTACTTCATCTATATTAGTTTTAGCTTAAACTTTGAACTTTTTGTTACTTAAAATCATATATTAAATTCTACTTAAACTCATAAACTTTCACAATCAACCATCTAATATGAAGATCATCAAATGAAAGAAATAGTTCAATACTGCATTAAGTGTATACTTGCCAAAATAGCACCAATACAATGTCCGCAATAAAATGAGAAAGAAATGCTTGTGGAACATACTCCACTATCTGAAACATATATATAATCTAGAATATAATGGACAAGCGTACTCGAAAGCATGATGACCTACGAAGTCCGGATGAATGCTCCACGTCCGAATAGCTGCAGCGTCGTATCATAAGCTCTAGCGTCTGCCTGTGCCTGCACCTAAAAGTATAGAGTTGTGTGGGATTATTACACACTTGTACTAAGTATTGGTATATGCAATCACACACCAAGGACATGCATTATTAAGAAGAGATCTCTCATAACGATATGAATTATGGAAAAAGTCAAGTCAGTAGACTTGCCAAATTCAGGATTAGAAAAGTCATTCCATGAGAGTAACATGCATAATCATACTTATCATTTTGCAAACATTACATAACAAATTGCACATATCATACCACATAGTTCATATCATTATTTTCATATGCCATGAGACCTTGGAATCAAGGACTTGACGTTATGACATCCCAAAATTCGGGCTCAACATATGTGACCTCAACTAGGGAGACTTCTTTAACAAAAACAGAGTCTGCTTCATTCATTCATACGTACTTCATTTTCATTCTTTCATATATTAGTGCAAACAACAGTATATTGAGAATCGAACCCTACTAGATCCCTATATTGTAGGTATAGGTTCAAAGACTAGGAGATATAAGGACACCATACCCGGCATGCCGGACATTCTCATCTCATAAGATTTGCATGAACCTTCTCCCTTCCTGAAGGAAGGCATCACCACTCATAGCTAGCCTATCGGTGCTAAGTATAAAGTTCCATTGCATACAACTCATACATCATGCTTCTATCATGAGGGCATCACATCTCAATAGATGATTTCTCATCTCATCATTTTTATTAAGTATTCATTAATTTCAATAATTTCATTAGAGTGTTCATAGATACTGGTCTTTTCATTAACTTTACAATTCTCTTAGGTGAGTACGTTTCGGTGCCATTTACTTAGTCTGCTTTGAGATTTCTCTTATCTTTCACATTAGCCTTTTATCATGTAGTCACCACATTCATTAGCTTTAGCACATTTGCTCTTCATAATTACTCACCCCTTTTACGTGAAAGTTTATTTCATCACATGACAATGCAATTGGCCTTTTAGTGTGTTCCATACTCTTACTTAACCCTTTTGGAGTCTCATCATTTCTCACATAACATATTAAGTTCCCTTTATAACGTATGCTGGACTTATGACTCAACACACACAAGCAATGAGGTTTCATTCATAATTCATTTAACTGATTTATATTTCTAAAAATTATGTGATACAAAACTTATGCATCTTGTGAGTATGCCAAACTCTAAATTTGATTCACATAGGCAACATTAATTAAATAATTAATCATGTGACAGTTATGTGCCAATATGAATGATTGGGCAAGGGAACCCAGTTTCGAATCCCTTGAACAACACTTAGCCATTCCTAAATTTTTAACCGTCAAGTAACTCGGCTTGGGGATCCAGGTTTGATCCCCATTATTCATTAAATATTTGTCTCTCCTTGCCTTTCTTCACATTCTATTCTTCTTCAGTTGCTGAGGGGCATGTGAACGATTCCCCAAGACCCCATATTTTTTTAATCAAATTTTTACCCTCTAATGTGCTATCATTTTCGCTATTGACCAAGGGTTAGTAGGATAGATTCCCCACAACCCCTTTTGTTTATTATTTTTATAACAGTTTGGGGTCTTCCGTGTCATGGGATCGGAACCCCAAGACAACATTTTATTAATTTTTTTTTCTTGTGAATTTTGTTGAACCCCAGCGCTAGTTCGAGCCCCGTCTAGCACACCTTTTTTGTTTATTTATAAAGGTATGCTTTAGTGAGGTCTTTGGTTCGATCCCTGGAGACCTCCCCTACTTTTGAAAAAAAAAATTGACGTCCAAAACTTCCAAAAACTATCTCCAACCTATTTCTAGGTTCTTGCAATTTATATCACGTTTTTATGCAGCATTTTACAGGTCATTTGAGCATTGATTTCTTAGTCGTTCTTTAGGGTTCTTAAGACAAATTATAGGAATTATGTGGTCATTTATTTGAACTAGAATTGATAAAATTTCAACCATGTGAATATCATGATGTACGAACATCTAATTGCACATAAAACACGAGTGATTCTATGCTATTAGCATGCTCAAACAGAGACTCAAAATCATGGTCACAACCTTGCACACATACACACATGTCTACATTCATACTTTTTGCAAGACACAAAAACATAAGCACATAATCATGAACACATGCTCGAAACGAAATCATCACCACAATCACAGTATCCCTAAATTCTACCAGCAAATATACCAACCTAATATCATTTATAGGAGCTAGTGACACGGGACATGTAACGGGGAACAATCCTAGTTTTCGGAGTAGATTCGGCTGAGACTTAAGGGTCTCTTGGGAAAAGGACCAAGAGGAAGATTCCACACCTGGTTATAGCTTTCAACACCTTCAAAGTGCTATGAATTCCTCAACTAAACCAACGTCCACCAACGAATCTTCACACCTTACCCGTTGAATATTTCTTTTTCGGTTTTCATTTTCGAATTAACTTATTATTTTATATTTTTAGCTTGTAAGTTCTTCAAGTGTGAAGAATTTTTGTTTCTTTTTTCATCCAAAGAGTGTGTGGAGTCGTGAGAGAGTATTTTGATGAGAGAGATGTAGACGTGAAAGAGAGAGAGATGTGAGGTAGTGTTCCCTTAGAACTAGGACGTTTTAGCAAGACTTAGTCAAATCAAATATATTAATTAATAAATAATAATTAATAATAAAAATCTTATATTTTTAAAATTAGCAATTATATATTAATTAATTAAATTCATTCACAAAATTAAATAAGTCAAATTGAATCATTTCTCCCACCTAGGTTCGAACCCAGGTGGAGCAATATTTCACTTAAAGGCCAATTTCGACCCTCTCTCTCAAAAATTACCCATCCACCTAATTAAATAAATAATTAATTAAATATTTAGTATAATTACAATACAACCCCTATCCTCGTAAAGACCATTTTACCCTAAGACCCTCCAAACATAAACTTTTCCCTTTTTAAGTCCGGTAAAGACTCATCCGGGTAAATTTTTATATTCGGGTGCCTACAAGGCTGGACCCAACCTTTCCTAGATCAACTAACTCACCAAGTTAGTTTGCTTGGCTGTTGCAGGAGGTTAATAAGTCTGGTTCCACGCACATCAATCTGTGTGAACCCGGTCTAATCGTAGGCATTCTAGACACATTAAGCATTACATAGCATATCAATTTTTAGGGTTGTTAAAAAATAACTTTAAACTTTAGTGACAGAGTATTAGAACAACGAATTCACTCAATAAGTGCTAAAAATTTGAGCTTATTATGCTTATTGTGACCAATGACACTAAACTATAGTATGCATGTGTACAATCGTTGAATGTTTAGTAACCCAACCAAGGGTTGAATTCGTGTCCCAAGGTAGTGGTTTCGAGAAAATGTAGTTAAATTATAATTTCTTATTTAGTCATATCTAGAAAGATAAACAAATAAAAACGTTGTAAATTAAGGAGGTGACAGAAAAGTATCAAACACCCATTGGGTTTTTTGTAAGTTTTGGGTTTGGGTCGCCCATGTTGAATTGACCCGACCCGATCTAACCAAAATATTCTTTATTTAATGAAAAATGAAAAAAAGAAGAATATAAATATCAATTTAAAAAGGGGTGCGAACAGTTAAATGGTAACTATTCTAACATTATTATTCTCTCCTTTGAAAATTAAGTTATATTTTCTTTTGTTTTTGTACGCTTTAGAAAAGTGAAATCAGAAGAACAACAAGAAACTCAAAAAGACTGAGATTAAAGACATAAGAAAAAACATTTAGTTTGTGAAATACTATATTTGGTTTTTACTGACTTGAAAAAATGATTTGGAGCAATACTTCAAGTTCGTAATTTAATAGACTGTAATAACGTACCAAAATCTTAAATTGTGTCTAATTTAAATACAAATATTATATTGACGTCAGATCCAAACTAACTACTGCATTATTTTGATAGTAATTCCTTGAACTATAAAACTAATTATTGTTTGCATGTATATAAAAAAATAAACAAAAAATGATCAGTGTGTAAACTATTGTTTTTCCTGCTAATGAATTTTAGTAGATACTAACCTGATATAAACTGACAAGATTATGCTGAACCTAATATTATATTTCATGTTTTATGATTTCTAATATGAGATCGAAAGTACCACATAAACACCTTGAATTCGACAAGGAATTTAAAAAGTTTCTTTGATTTTTCTTTTAAGATCTTTTATGAGTATTAATATGAGAAGAAAATAATGAGCGTAAGATACATATCTTGAATATTAGAAATTTATGATTAAAATTAATGAAAAATGGTGCTATTTATTTTGTTGAAAATCTTTTTTGGCTTTTAGTATAATTAGAAGACTCTTTCTCTCTCTTCATGTATTAAAAGTGAACAAGTTTGTTTTGTTTGTTTTCTTTTTTAGTCGTGTGAATGGTGGGAACTTTCTTTTCTTTTTTATTTTTTTTTCCTGTTATTTTGTCCTTTCTTGTTAAGTATTAAAAAAAGAGGGTCCCACATAAAAAAGAAAAACATTTCAAAAAAGGACAATTGTTTTTTTTCTTGTGTAAAAAAAATCCTATGTTTTTTAAAAAAGATACACATTTTATTTTAATAAAATGTATAACTTCTTTTTTTTTAATCATAAAAGGGTTAGTTTCTTTGAAAAGGAAGAATAATACCATTTTATATGTTGATTCAAATAGTAAAATCAGATTGAGGGTGATTTTGTTTTTATTTTTCCCATGAGTTATTCTCTTAATTTAATAAAGCAATATGAGCAATTAATTTGACAAGATTAAGATTTTAATTATGAGTATCCGAATTGGTCTTGATAAATTCACTCATTCCTTAAGTTTCTTAAACAATTCATTGTCTTCTACGAGAATTTATTATATATGTTGTCGCATTAAATGGTATTAACCATATTTTTATTTTGTTTCAATTTCTGATATAGCTGAACGAGAACATTCTCAAATTACTCCAAGTGGGAGTTCTCAAAGTCGAGCAAAGAGACAAGGTAGAGAGCAAGCCGCAGTAAGACGTGTTTTTTAGGGTGTGAAAATATACAGATTGGTGTCTCAAGGGCGACTCAAAATCTCTCAGGGAAATTAAGGGCCATTCAAAGGAAAAAAAGAAAAAAACTAAAGAGTTTGAGTCCTTGAAGTTGTCCCCTAATATGTCAACATGTGATTTTATTCACTTTTTATAAATAAAATAGGCTGAAGTGGATGATCATTGGAAATTTCAGATTTGAGAGCCTTAGCGTATTTTACATACGCTCTCCGTGAACAATAGGATAGTAGATTGACTAATATTTATCATGACATTTGGCCCAGTCAGCCTTTTAGGGTTTATGTTTTGTTGTCTTGAAGGCTTGTGGAAGGATTTTAGTCTTTGAATTACTTGTAATTTTCATTGCTTATTTGTATTTTAAGGAATGAATTAGGTAGTTTGTTATTTTCCTCATATTATGTTATTAGACTTAAAAAACCTACTCCTTAAAATTCTTCAATATGATAGTATACACATTAACAAGTTCGTTTCATATTTTCGTGAAATGTTTAGTTTGTAGCTGATAATCGGATGCTTATGTGTCTTTTCGATTTTACATTTAAATATGAAACCATTATGAGAATCGATTTTCTTGAATGTGTATGTCAAGTGCATAATTATTAAAATTCTTTCCGAATTATATTTCAATAACATATATGGCATCAAAAAGTATCATTGCTAACTTAAACAAAGGTGAAAAACATTACTGTCATAATTACGATATCTGGAGTTGTAAAATATGGTATGTGCTAGAAGAGCAAAATTCGTTGGGAAGGTATAAATCATGTTCTAAATCAATAAGGAGAAGGTAATACATCACAACAAAAAGGGGATCTTAAAGCTTACAAAGCTTGGAAGAAGGTCAACTCCACTGCATGTGAAATAATAGTTAGTTATGTAGTTGATGATCTCATACATGAATGTGAGGAATTCCCTACTGCCTATGCTATGTCGGCACATCTGTGAGTAACATGCAGGGGTACGTGGATAACCCGTCTCTGACGGGGGACTATAAAATTTTACACTTAGAAAAAACGTCAAGATCAAAATATCAAACAACACCTTTGGGTTATGTCAAACATGATAGCTAAACTCAAGAGTGTTGGCCATGTTCTTTTAGATGAGAAACAAGTTCATGTAGTAATTCCTTCTCTTCCCAATAATAGGGAACATTTGAATGTTAACTTGACCCATAATGATAACATCAAAACTTTTTCCGATGATGCACGTCATGTTGAACTAGACAATGAGCCCCTTGGTGCTGCTAATGCTGCTTCAAATGCCTTTGTTGCAGAGTCAAGTGGTACAAAATCTTTAGGCTTCAAGCGCAAGGAAAAGTGGAAAAGAAATGGGAATGACAACGAAACTAGAGAAGGGCCCTTCATAAAAAAGAAAAAGCCAAATTCCATGAAATAAAACCGGTTTTCAAGAAGGGAGACAAGAGAAAACTGAAGGTCTGCAATTTCCAAATGATGGGGCATTTTTCTTGTAAGTGTACCGATCCCATAAAGGAAGCACTTTTAATCGCATCTTTAAGTGCTACACATGTTTTTAGCACTTCTTTACTCACTGAATCTTATCCTTTGTGGATTGTAGACTAATGATCCACCAATAACGTGAGTCAATATAGAGAGGCATTTGTAGAGTTTTGTCGAGTTTTATCTAAATAAAGGTGGATCTACGTAGGAAATAATGTTAGGCTTGAAGTTATAGGTATAGGCACTTGCAAAGTGGACTTGTATGGTGGTCGTTCCTTGATGTTGCATGATGTCCTATATAATCTGGAGATTAAACGAAACTTAGTTTCTGTGTCTGTGTCTATTCTTTTAGACGTTGGTTTTGATTTATATTTTTGTTGTAATGGTGTTAGAATAACTCTAGATAATGTTTTATATAGTTTTGTACTACGTTATGACTGTTTTATCGTATTAGATTGTAATGCTTGAACATATGACTATTATGTTGGTTGTTGTGTAATGACATATTATTCAAGTAAGAATGATGTGGATGTTATTTTATGTCATGCTAGATTAGGTCAGATAGGGAAAAATCGAATGAATAGGTTTGCAAAATAAGCATATAGGTTCTTTCACCAAAATTTAAATGGTAACTTGTGAAAATTGTCTTTCTTGAAAAATTACGCGTAAACCATTTAGAAAGGCTAAGAAAGATGATTTTCTACTTCAATTAATTAATTGTGATATTTGTGGTCCAAGGAATGTAAGGGTACGATGTGATCTTACATACTTCATTACATTTATTGATGATTTCACGCTCTTTGGTTATGTCTATTTGATTTTTCATAAATCCGAAGCACTTGAGTTTTTAAAAAAATATATGAATGAAATTGAAAATTAATTAGACAAAAGCATCGAGTCTTTTAGAACAAATCGAGGATGTGAATGTTTGTCAAAACAATTTGAAAGATTATGTACTGAAAAGGGTATTTATTATCTGACAGTTAACTACTCCTTATACACTTCAACAAAACGCTGTAACTGAAAGAAGGAATAGGAAATTATTAGATATGACAAAATCAATGATGACACATACAAATTTGTCTATATCTTTTTGGGGAGATGCATTATTGACTGCGACGTACATATTGAACAAAGTGCCTTCTAAATCAGTATCTTCCACTGCTTATGAACATTGGATTAGTCATAAGACAAACCTGAATGATCTACGATCATGGGGTTGTACAGCATACATTAAAAACCGTTTAGTTGAGTTTGGTAAACTAAGAACAAAAGGAGCAAATGTATATTTATAAGATACACTAAACGCTCCAAAAGGTATACATTTATCGATAAACTCGAGGATGGAAGTATTACTGAAACTGTATCACCGGATGTAAGATTTTTAGAAAATGATTTTCTTATAAAGGGTGAAATATATAAATTTGATCCTCTGTACAAAATGTTTAATTAGAATATCAGATAATATTGTCAAACATACTTAATAAATCGATGGATCAAGGAATGATTCCTGGTCCAAGTGGGAGTTATGCATCTAAAATTTTATAGAGGAATCTGAACTGCAAATACGTAAGAGAATAAGAAAAAGTGTGCCTAAACGATCTTATGCGATTGAGGATTATGTTTTCTTTATTTTTTTTAAAAAATTGGATGAACCTAATTCCGCAGCGGAGGCCATATCGACTCCTTAAAGGGATTAATGGTTAAACGTGATGAAAGAAGAACAAAGGTCCATGAAAACAAACAATGTCTTGGATCTAGTTGACCTTCCTAAGAAACGTAAAGCTATTTGGAGTAAATGGATTCTTAACGTTAAGCATAGATAGGATCGGTCACTAGAAAGACACAAAACATGATTGCTGGCAAAAGGTTTTATACAAAAATTTGGAATAGACTACGAGGAAAATTTTTCACCAGTTATGAAGTTTACATCCATACGGTTACTTTTAGCTATTGTTACACGTTTAGATCTAGAGTTACACTAAATGGACGTGAAGACTGCATTTCTCAATGGATAATTAAACGAGGAAATCTACATGGGACAACCAGCAGGTTTCATTGTTAATGGTCAAGAAAAAGAAGTATGTAAATTGAGAAAATCAATTTGTTGCCTAAAACAATATTCAACATAGTGGTATCTAAGATTTCATATGGATTTGATACCATTTGATTTCACCATGATCGATGAAGACTATTGTATCTACGTGAGAAAGTTCCGAAACTTTGTAATTGTTATTTTTTATGTAGATGATATTTATAAGTTGAAATAATTTGGAGTATGTGAAAATTGTCAAGTCATGGCTGTCAAATAATTTGATATGAAAGATTTGGGTAAAGGAGACTACAAATTGGGTGTTAATATCAATGAAATTGTTCCAATAAAATATTTATCTCAAGAAATTTGTATAAAGAAAATATTTGAATATTTTCAAATGAATAGCTGAAAATCCATGAATACTCCTATATCAAGAGGTTAAATTTCAGTCCTTGAATTGTATCCCAATACTGAATAGGAAAACAAAGACATGTCTGAAGTTCATTATTGTGGTGCAGTCTGGTGTTTGATGTATGCTATGATATGTACTCGCCCAGAACCTTTTATGTCGTGGGTCTAGTTAGAAGGTATTAATCCAATCATTGAAGAGATCATTGGAAAGCAGTAAAGAGAAAATTCAAATACCTGACGGGAACTGTAGATCATACATTGGGTTATAGTGGATCTGATTTATGCATAAGAGGTTATACAAATGTTAAATGGGCTAGTGACCGGGATGATAGAAAATCAACATCCGGTTATGCTTTCTTACTAACTGGTGGTGGTGTTTCTTGGAAAAATAAGAAGAAAACTTGCGTAGCTCTTTCAACAATGGAATATGAATTAGTGGCTTCTGCGTCTGATGTAGGAGAAGATGGTTTGTTAAAGATATTCTTTGAGCATTTGAGTATTGCAAAGAATTATAACGGTCCCATGATTCTATGTTGTGATAGTCAAGAGGCTTCGCGTACACAAAGGAATTTAAGTATCACATCAATACCAAACACATTGACATCATGTATAATGTTGTGAGAGACGTAATGGCATGTGGATAAAATAACTTTGCAATACATTCCTACACGTGAAATGATAGTTAATCCTACGAAGGTCATCTCTATAGACTTGTTTTATAAACATGTTAAGACTCTAGGTTTACGTAATATGATGATATTTTAGTATTGTAATATGACTTGATGTTATAATATATTCTTCATCATAAAAGAATTGAATTTATGTTCAAATGTAGTAAGCATGTGATATTTAATAAGAAGTAAAATGTGTTGAACAAGTCACATGATCGGCTCTCTCACACGAGCAATCACCTCTTACGTCGGAAAACAGGAATATATGAGTTCCACAACCAAATTATGACTTGTTTTATGAGCCAGACAAAAGTTTCTCAAAGAAAATGTTTTTAAGGATCATTGAAAAAGAGAATCTGGGTTAAGCATCTTGAGGTGTTTAAACTGAGGTCTATACAATGTTAGATAATCAAACGAATAAGACAAATACACAAATATAAGGTGAAAAACATCATAACAGTGTGCCGTACCACGTGTTTCAAGCGATCAATGAGCCAATGAAAGAATGATTCCCTGCTTATTCATTGTGTGAGACCCTCAAAAGTTAAAATGACTTTTCAATGAAATACCCTTTGACCTTTTTGCTGTTTCTTGAAGTTTCAATCGATGTTGCTTCTTTAGAATGTCACTAATATCCATGAATGATTCGTTCATGCAATACATGTTTAAGAAAGCAGTTTGACTGGAATAGAGGGATTTGAGTAGAAAGGAAAGAGGAGTAATTGAATAATAAACTTGTATATACAGGCTGACTATTGCACTAAATATATAGTGTAATTGTGTGTATAAAGTTAAACATGAACTCGAGTTAACCTCTTTAAGAGGATTAGAGATCGAATAATTAACTATTGAAGTAGTGACTAAAGTCTGCTTATTGAGAGTAATAATGTCCTTTTAATAATAATGAATCATTCCACATGTGATTGAATTCCTATGCAGGACTTGTAAAACCTTAAAGGTAAGGTCTTGATGCTCATAGGTCGCACAAATTATTTGTCGTATAAATTGTATGTTTAGTTGATGTTGTGTTGGCTTGGGTCTTCTCCACCATGTGTGAAATGGAAGATGTAAGTTTTGAGTTTGGGTCGCCCATTAGGATCAACCTGACCCGATCCAACCCAATATTATTTTTCTTAAATAAAAAAACAAAAAAAAAAGAGAAGATAAATATTAATTTAAAAAGGGGTGGGAAAAGTTACATGGTAACTGTTCCAACGTAATTATGCTCTCCTTTTTAAATTAAGTTATTTTTTCTTTTGATTTTCTAATGCTTCAGAACAAAGAAATAAGAAGAACAACAAAAAACTCAAAAATATTTAGACTAAGACACAACAAAATGTATTTGATTTGTGAATATTGTCTTCGTTTCCTAGTGATTCGAAGAAAGAATTTGGAGCAATACTTCAAGTTCATGATTTAATCCACTGCAATAAGGTGCACAAATCTTAAATTGTATCTTTTTTGCATACAAATAGTACAGGTTCTATAACATGTATAGTAAAAACGCTAAAAATGCAAAACTGAATCAAGTATAGGGAAAAGTTCTTGGGGTATGACAGCAATACAAGTTGAGATAATTTTTTTGGTACAGTCTTCCGATAGGAAATTTGCAATATATTTGTAACCAGGCAAAGTATTGGATTGATGTATGTTCTCTCTCGGGCTACATACCCCATTTCAAATGTGTTTATCTTAGACAATGATTTTCCACATTAAGGCCAGCCTATGCCTTACCCACTCACTCTCTCGTGCTGAGTGTTATTATATGAGACTAGGGGTCACCCTCTCGGGCTGAACCTCATGTCGACCTACACCTTTAGCCATCAGTCTAGCTATCTTTGTTTCGCGACCTCCCTCTAAGGCAATCCGAAAACACATGGATGAGTATGTATTTGCAATTACAAAACAATTAAGTGAAACCACAACTAGTAGGTGAAATTACCATTAAAATACATTTAACCTATTAGCAAGAAAGATCCAACAATAATATCAAAACATATTTGCTAAATCACACCAAAGAATGGGGTTTTACCCAAACATCAAGCAATAAAAAAATTACACCTAAAAAGATAATGAAATCATATTGGTATAAGAAATTACCCTTAATATGAGCAAAGGATGATGAACAGAGAAGACCCACTTCAAACATGGGGAAGATGAAACTCTTCCTTCTTAAAGTCTTCCATAAAATCTTTCCAAACATTAGAGAAAATATATAGAAAAATATTCTAAAGTCCCAAAACTATAAAATTATTCAGATATAAAAAATAAAAATTACAACTAGTATTTATATCTTTCAAATTAAGTTCTTCGACGGACCATTCAGCGAGGTTAGTCGCTATCACCAAATGACTCGGCGAATTTCCTTTGTTTCTAGTTCATCATCATTTTGTGCTTGGTTTGAACATATTCATGTTCTGGACCATTGGGTGGTATAGCATTGCTTCTCAATCCTTTTTCGCCTATGTGCCAACTGATCCTTTCATCACATTTTTTCCACTTCCATTAGTGCTTCGCATGTTTGGAACAAAGGGTGGGGTACGTCCACTCAACGACTAACCAATTGTGCTTTGTAATGGTCATGCTTAAATTTGTATGTTCTTTTCATCTTTTAATTCCTTTTTGCATGTAAGTGTCCATGTTTGCATTAAAGCTTCAAATCCCTGAAACAGAAGAGTTTCAATTAGATATTCAGACAAAATAAGTATTAGAGGATATTATTTCTATCAAAATAAATCCCTAAATAAGTAAAATTGTAGGACTCATGAACACCCCCAACTTAATGTATGACACTCCATAGCCAAAATAGACCAAAAAATATGTTTTTTCAGAAAAAATATGCAGGTACAACTAACGGTGGCATCGACGGTCCGTAGGAAAGACGACGGTCCGTCCTGCACAGCCGTCTATGGGATCAGAAACTCCCAAAAATTCAGCTAGGAAAAAAATTGGCTATGTCTTGATCAACGGACGGACCGACGGTCCGTAGGTCAGACAATGGTCCGTAGTCCGTGATCATCGATCAATACCCCCATTCACCCACTCTTTAAAAGGAGGTTATTTGTGACTTATGGAAGTCATTTCAGAAAGGTCTTGGTACTCAAGTTAACCTTAATACAACATTTCATCCACACAAGGATGGGCAGGCTGAGCGTACCATTCAAACTTTAGAGGATATGTTGAGAGTTTGTGTGATCGATTTCAAAGGTAGTTGGGATGATCACCTTTCTCTTATTGAGTTTGCCTATAATAAGAGCTACCATTCAAGCATTCATATGGCCCCTTTATGAGGCTTAATATGGGCGTAGATGAAGATCTCATGTTGGTTGGTTTGAAGTAGGTGAAGCAGTGTTGATAGGGGCAGACTCACTACTTTATGTTATGGACAAAGTGCAACTCATTATAGATAGGCTAAAGACATCCCAAAAGAAATCTTATGCAGATGTAAGGAAAAGAGAACTAGAGTTCCAAGTTGATGATTGGGTTTTTCTTAAAATCTCACCTATTAAAGGGTTGATGAGATTTGGAAAGAAAGGGATGCTCAGTCCAAGATATGTAGGCCCTTAGAAGATCTTGAAAAGGGTTGGCAAGATTGCATATGAGTTAGAGTTGCCAACAGAATTAGCAGCAGTGCATCCGGTCTTCCACATTTCACTCTTGTAGAAGTGTGTGGGCGATCCAGCCTCTATAGTGCCATTGGAGAGTGTGTTTGTGAAAGATAGTCTTTCTTAGGAGGATGTACTAGTAAAGATTCTTGACCGTCAAGTCAGAAGGTTGAGAAACAAAGAATTCTCTTCAGTCAAGGGTTTGTGGAGGAGTCAGTCTGTAGAGGGAGCTACTTGGGAAGAAGAAGAAGCCATGAAAGTCAAGTATCCTCACCTCTTTCCTTCCGATTCAACTCTTGCTTGAGGTAATTGTTCCTCTTCAGATTTCAACTCATTCATGTATAAATTCAGTTTTAGAGTCATGTTTCTTCAGTTTTTACTTGCATTTTCAGCACATTTGCATGTACTTAGAACGAAATTCAGTTAGAAGCTCAGTTCTCAGTGTTTAGTAGTGGGGTTTGCAGCTCTCTCCCTCTTTTTCAACTACTTTAGTCTTCATTCGAGGATTAATGTTCCCAAGGGGGAGATAATAAAACACCCCGTTGAAAAAATAGACCAAAAATCAATTTTTTAAGAAAAATCTAGAGGTGCAACCAAAGGCAGCATCGACAGTCCGTAGGACAGACGACGTTCCATCATGCACAACCGTCGATGGGATCAGAAACTACCAAAAGTTCAGCCGTTAAAAAAATTGGCTAAGTCTTGATCGACGGACAAACGGACTGTCCGTAGGTCAGACGACGGTCTGTAGTCCATGAACGTCGATTGAGACGTCCATTCACCCATTCTCTGGCAAGAGCTACGGATGACCAGCATGCTCCATAGGTTGACCTACTGTCCGTAGGTGGAAATTTTGTAGACAGTTAAGGGGAAATGCATTTGGGTCAACTTCAAATGATAATATCTCTTAGCACAAAATTAATTAGGTGTCCTATGACCTACCTACAGAAAGATATTTGAATTATCTTTCCATAGACTACGACCTTGCAAATATCAGACCTACAAGTAAAAAGTTATGTCCATTTTAGTAAAGGCGTGTCTAACAGGCCCTGATGACAGACCTAACGCTGGGGCGTCGGGCAGATGACGGACCGTCAGTACATGCCGTCGTTTGATCGATAGCAACTTTCTCTAGGGTTTTTTGACCTTTCTCACTCCATTTAAATCTTATGTTACATCGTTTTAACACTAAATAATCATATTTTAGTCAATTTAAGCTTAGAAACATAAATAAAACATATCTAAGTCAAATCAATAAATCAAAACATAGAAAACTCGAAGCAAGAGAGGAGAACAAGCTCATGAACCCTAGTTCAAGAACCTTGCAAGTTTCTTGCAGTTCAAGCAAAGAATTTAAGTGTTTGTCCGTGAATTTCATCATCAGGTATGTGGGATTTCACTAGTGGTTTCCTTTAACAATTTGGGTCCCTAGTTTTTAGTTAGGTTCTTGATTCTCTTATCATAATTAAACCTAGGGTTTTTAAAACATTGATAGAACTTCATGGGACTTATCAAATATATGTTCCATATCAGATTATAATGTTATTATTTTGATTATCGCATGACTTTCAGAACCATAGCTTTGTATTTCTTTATTTCTTGAATTACACATGCTAGGTCATATATTTCAGACACTTCAGATATACATGCCTCAGTTATAAATGCATAATTACAAGATTAATTGTTGCATTTTTACAGAAACTCAAACATAATCCGTTAATCACAAAATTCATTGGGAGTATCACAAAGCCGAGTTAGACTAAAGTTTAGCGTACCCAAAGAGTCCCAGAACTACTAGCCAAGTAGGTTATAAGTCCCCTCTGTGGGCAATCAGTTTAGTGATCACGCCAGCATGACTTTATACCTTTGGCATGGTGTATTGGGTCCTCTCGATGGGGCGTATACATTGTAATCCACATTTAGCTCCAGTCATTTTATTATCGGTTATTAGTAGTTCCCACAATTCTGTCAGACTCTCTGCATTGACCATTTATTGGTATATTCAGTATTCAGATTCTGCATGTTATAAATTGGTCATTGCATCCAGTTGGCTTAGAATTCAGTTTATTATATCAGATTATTATACTTGCTATTTTACTTGTTCAGTTTTTTTTGTTTTAGCTTTATACTATCCTACATGCTCAGTACCGTTCAAGTACTGATGCATATGTGCGCTACATCTTCTCGTGATGTAGGTTAAGGTTCTCAGCATCCAGATCATGCAAAGATCGATTTTTTATCCCCACTTCAGAAGATTTAGTGATGATTCCTCATTCTCCGAGGACAATAGTCATGAGTGCCATTTCCGTCTTTAGTCATTTATTTACTATTTTTGCTAGATTTAACTGGGGCTTGTCCCAGTATTTCTAGTCCAGTTTAGAGGCTATTTTCAGATTTAGTTGGTTTCATCTTAGTAGTGACTTAATATTTCCTTGTATTAAACTCATCAATTTTTCATATATCTCAGTTTTAGCATATGGATATTCACCATGTTTTCATTATAATTTATGATTTAGCTTCCGCAATAGTTCATTATCTTTAGTATGCTCATGATCATGCCAGTAGGGTTAGATTGGGATCACTTGTGGTCCTAGGTTCCGTGTCCCCATCTTGGGGGTAGATCGGGGCGTGACAAAACTTTATATTAGAGCACTAGGTTTAGGTGTCCTAGGATGTATGAAAAGAGACACTAAGTAGTGTACTTTTCATAGGTGTGAAGTGCACTATGAAGTGTTTTAGGTAAAACATCACTTTCTTGGTATTCTTATCATGTGTGAGGTATGATATTATTCCACTCTAACTTGACGTTCTACATTTTAGATCATGCCTCCTTGTAGAGCTAATTCTACGAATGCGAAGACCAGGAATGCAAACGCAACTCCTCCAGTCCCAGATTAGGAAGTCTCTAATTATTATTTCACGAACGCCATAAAGATGTTGGCTCAGAGTATGACTAACCAGCACAATCGGGTTCATGTTCATATCAATGAAAATAGTGGATCAGTGGCAGCAAGGGTCCGTGACTTTGTTAGGATGAATCCTCCTGAGTTCTTAGGATCGCAAGCTAATGAGGATCCTTTAAATTTTTTGGATGAGATCAAGAAGATCTTTAACGTAATGCAAGTCACTGGGAATGATCGGGTTGAGTTAGCATCATACCAGTTGAAGGATGTTGCTCATATCTAGTACACTCAGTGGAAGGATAATAGGGGTGCAAATGCGGCTCCTATCACTTGGGATTGCTTTAGTGAAACTTTTCCCTAAAGTGTTTTCCCAATAGAGTAGAGTGAAGCAAAAGCCCAAGAATTCATGAACTTAAGGCAGGGTAACATGATATTCCAAGAGTATGTACTCAAGTTTAACAAACTCTCCAACTATGCTCCTCACATGATTGCTGACTCCTGGGGTCAGATGAATAAGTTTTGTATGGAGTGTCAGATTTGGTGAAAACTGAGTGCAGAAATTTGATGTTACTTGGAGATATGAACATCTCTAAGCTTATGACTAATGCACAGGAGGTTGAGGGTTATAAGCTTACGGAACAAGATAAGGAAAATAATAAGGCTAGGACCGGAAATTGTGATTATTCTCAGCAAAATTGGTTGGTGGAAATCGCTCACAGGGTCAACAGAAGTTTTCGGCTCCAGCCCCTTGATCAGCTAGTGTTTCATCCTCCAAGAACAGGTATGACCAGAAGGGTAGAGTACCAGGCTCTAAATATAAAGGAAGTGTTTCAGGCACCAAGACTTACCCCACTTACCATAAGTATGGTAAGAACCATTTAGGAAGGTGTCTTACAAGAAAAAAGGGATGTTTTGGATAAGGTCAGTCTGGTCACAGGTTATGGGACTATCCTTCTAGATAGGGTCAAAGAGGTGGTAATGGTAGAGCTCAGTCTACAAAATCAACAGCACCAGCAATTCGCCAAAGTAAGCTGGGAAAATCATCTGTTAGAGGTGGCGATCTGCGCCAGAAGAGACATTATGCTCTTTAGGCTCGCCAGGATCAGGAAGGTTCTCCTGATGTAGTCACTGGTACGTTATAAGTCTTTGACCTTGATGTTTATGCATTGTTAGATCCAGGGGATAGTCTTTCTTTTGTAACTCCTTATATAGCTGTCCAATTGAGTGTCAGTACAGAAACTCTCTGACAACCCTTCTCAGTCTCTACTCTAGTCGGTGACCCAGTTATAGCTAGACGGGTATATAAAAATTGCCCTATCACAGTCTATCAGAAAGTCACCTTAGGAGATCTAGTAAAGTTAAAAATGGTAAACTTCGATGTCATTCTAGGCATGGATTGGTTACACTCATTTTATGCCTCAGTCGATTGTAGAACTAGGATTGTTCAATTTCCAAACTAACCACTCTTACAATTAAAGGGTAGTAGCTTAGCGCCTATGGGTCGATTTATTTCTTACTTTAAGGCCAGAAAGATGATCTCAAAGGGTTATCTCTATCATCTAGTTTGGGTTAAGGATTCTAGCCTTGAAACCCCAACTTTTGAGTCAATTCCAATAGTCCTTGAATTTCCAGAAGTGTTTCAAAAATATCTTCCTAGAGTCCCTCCCGAATGGGAAATCTACTTCGTAATTGATCTTCTTCTAGATACCCAGCCTATTTCTATTCCTCCTTACGGAATGGCTCCAACAGAGCTTATGGAATTGAAAGAGCAGTTGAAAGACCTTCTAGATAAGGATTTCATCAAACCTCACCATGGGGTGCACCACTGTTGTTTGTAAGGAAGAAAGATGGTTCCCTCAGAATGTGCATTGACTATAGACATTTAAACAAGGTCACAATCAAGAATAAGTATCCTATCCCCAGGATTTATGACTTGTTTGACCAACTTCAGGATGCTAGCCATTTCTCAAAGATAGACCTTAGATCGGGTTATCATCAGCTTAGTGTCAAAGATAGTGACATTCAGAAAACAGCCTTCTAAACTTAGTATGGTCATTATGAATTTGTAGTTATGTCATTTGGACTAACTAATGCTCCTACAACTTTCATGGATTTGATGAACAGAGTCTTCAAACAATTTGCATTTGTTCGTTATCGTCTTTATTGATGATATACTCATTAACTCTAGGAGTGAGAAAGAACATGCAAGTCATTTGAGAGTCGTTCTGCATACTTTCAAGGATCACAAGTTATTCGCTATGTTTAGTAAATATGAGTTCTGGTTGCAATCCGTTGCTTTTTTTGGTCATATTTTATCTAGTGAAAGGATCCGAGTGGATTCATAGAAGATAGAAGCAGTGAAACAGTGGCCCAGACCTACCTCTGCTAGAGATACCAACAGTTGCTTAGGTCTAGCACGTTATTGCAGAAGGCTTGTGGAAGGATTTTCATCTATAGCCTCACTATTGACTAGGTTGACTCAGAACATGGTCAAATTCCAGTGGTCAAATGATTGTGAGAAAAGCTTTGAAGAATTTAAAACCAGATTGACTATAGCTCCTGTCTTGACTCTACTAGAGAGTTTAGATGGTTATGTGATCTATTGTGATGCATCAAGAGTTGGCTTAGTTAATGTGTTGATGCAGCGAGTTAAGGTGATAGCCTATGCCTCTATACAACTTAAGGTTCATGAGAAGAACTATCCAACTCATGACTCGAGCTTGCAGCAGTGGTGTTTGCACTAAAGATCTGGAGACATACTTGTATGGTTTTTCACGTAGATGTGTTCACTGACCATAAGACCCTTCAATATGTGTTCTCCCAGAAGGAGTTGAATCTTCGTCAGAGGAGATGTATTGAGTTCCTTATGGATTATGATATGAGTGTGCATTACCATCGTGGTAAGGCGAATGTAGTAGCAGATGCTCTTAGTATATTATCTATGGGTAGTGTAGCCCATGTTGAGGAAGAAAGGAAGGAGCTAGTGAGGATGTTCACAGGATTGCTCGCTTGAGAGTTCGCCTTATGAGCATATCAGACAGCGGTGTAATAGTTTAGAATGGGGAAGAATCGTCTTTGGTAGTGGAGGTTAAAGAAAAGCAAGACAGTGACCCAATCTTGCTTGAACTTAAGGTGCAGTCCATAATCAGATAGTAGAGGTTTTCTCCTAAGTGGGAGATGGTGTACTTCGCTACCAGGGTAGATTGTGTGTTCCCGATGTGAGAGAGTTGAGACATCATATTCTTGTAGAAGTCCATACCTCTCGGTATTTTATTCATCCAGGTGCTACTAAGATGTACCGCGATCTTCTGAAAGTCTATTGGTGGAATGGCATGAAGAGGGATATAGCAGACTTTGTGAGTAAGTGCCCCACTTGCCAACAAGTCAAAGTAGAACATCAGAAACCAGGAGGTATGACTCAAGATATAGATATTCCTAATTGGAAGTGGGATGTGATCAATATGGACTTCATAAAAGGATTACCGCGTACTCTCAGACTGCATGACTCCATTTGGGTAATAGTTAATAGGATGACAAAGTCTTCTCGCTTTTTAGCAGTCAAGACCAAATATTTGGCGGAGGACTATGCAAAAATTTTCATCAATGAAATTGTGAGGTTTCATGGGGTTTCTTTGTCTATCATCTCATATAGAGGTACTCAGTAAAATGAGTTTATCTGTCATTCTGGAAGTCATTTCAGAAAGTTCATGGTACTCAAGTTAACCTTAATACAACATTTCATCCACTGATGAATGGGCAGTAAGAGCCTACCATTCAGAAATTAGAGGATATGTTGAGAGATTGTGTGATCAATTTCAAAGGTAGTTGGGATGATCAGCTTCCTCTTATTGAGTTTGCCTAAAATAATAGCTACCATTCCAGCATTCAGATGGCCCCTTATGAGGTTTTATATGGTCGTAGATGTAGATCTCCTGTTTGTTGGTTTGAAGTAGGTGAAGCATTGTTGATAGGGCCAGACTCAGTCCTTTATGCTAAAGAGAAAGTGCAACTCATTAGATATAGACTTAAGACAACCCAAATTCGTCAGAAATCTTATGCAGATGTAAGGAGAAGGGAACTAGAGTTTCAAGTTGATGATTGGGTTTTTCTGAAAATCTCACCTATGAACGGGGTGATGAGATTTGGAAAGAAAGGGAAACTCAGTATTAGATATGTAGGCCCTTACAAGATCTTGAAAAGGGTTGGCAAGATGGCATATGAGTTTGAATGACCCATTTAAATCTCTAACTACTTAATTGATACTCAATTAAAGGTTATGGTATGGGTAATGGTTGATACCTCTTATCTCATGCCTTTCAACATCTTGTTTGACCCTTCAAATTTTTTGATGTAATGCGAGAGCATATCCTTATACCTTCCTCCTTCCGAATCCTTCTCACCATTATTCCAATTCGAATTACAGCCTCTCCATTCAAGATCTCTATATTTCCAGCCTTCATATCTACACCAACCTTTATTCCCACTTTGTCTAGGGTAGTTTGACCGATATTCACCGCCTTTATTGGGTGGAAAGTTCACCTACTCATTATGCATAGCTTCAAACTTCATTTCCTCAAGGCTAGTGCTCCTGAACCCCATGACATTGACACTATAATCACAAACCCACATGAATTTCATTGAAATAATATCATGTTATTTTATAATCTTGGCCATGTTTTGTACTCTCTCTTATTCCTTGTTTCAATTTGCTCCTTCAATAGCTTAAATGTGACAGGAGATACCAGGTCCTCGCGAGTGTACCATTCCCTATTGATCATTGTCGTACCATCAATTAGTTGAGCTTCTATTGCATAAGATTGTACTTTTAGGCCTCTGGGTGAGAGGTTGTCAGCTACATTTTTTTACCGAATCAAAACTACGGTAAAAATACTGAAGGAGTTTATTATCTGGCAACCAATGGGTTGGTCATCGTAGGACCATATTTTTGAATTGTAGCCAAGTTTCGTGCAGAGGATCTTAATTCAAGCACTTAAAAGATTTGAATGCTATCCCAAATAGCCATTATCTTTGAGGGAGGAAAAAATCGCACACTAAATGTAGTAACCAGCTCTTCACATGAAGTGATTAATGGGGCAATTCAGTTAACCACTTACAAGCTTCCCCCAATCATGGAAAATGGGAATAATCTCAGTCTGAATAACTCTTGAGATATGTTTTTGAAAGAGAATGATGATGCTCATTGGGATCCTCATGAGTCAATCTTCATAAGAGTCCTTTTAGTTCCATGAGCTATAACATAGTGCTTGTGGAACACTGCATTACCCTAGGCTGGTGTAAGAAGATGGCTCCAACAATGTAACATCTTGTAAATTCAAATAGCTAGGAAGAAGCTTATAAGTTGAACTAGTTAGCTTCTAAAAAAAATATAATCTTGAAATTTTCTTAAGTTAGGAAAAAATTTTTTGTCAAAATTAAACTGCCATAACTCCTACCTCACGATGAGTTGGTGTAGTTCCATATATAGTTGGAAATCCCTTGGAACAATCTATCCGATGACAATACATTTGCGCGATTTCGATATAAAGTTGGGTTATCACATTAAGGAAATGTCCAAATCCGTGATTTTAAAGGGTGTTTTGGTCTTTTCCTTACCCAACCTAATTAATTTGTTTTTGGTAGTATTCTTAGGGTCTAAACTGATAGGATTCTGTTTACAGTTCTACCAAAAGATTCACGATTTTGAGAAGGAAAAAATAGGCTAAAAGAGGAGAAAAGATGAGAGGAAGCAAGAATGTTCAAGATCGTCGAAGTTTGGCTTGTGGAATTCTTAGAGGGTGATTCCTATAAGGTATGTGACATATTTTTGTGTTTATTCAGTTCACCCACACACTAAAATTGTTTATTCTCAGTTATCTTCGAGTTTGTTGGATAAAAAATCGTGAAGTTCTTGAGGAATATTGTTGAATTCTTGGTTGTTAAAATGTTGGATGACTAGTGTTGATATGATTCGTGTTTCCGGGTAGTTTTTCGAGTTAAATATATTGGGTATTGAGGATAATAATGATCCTAAGTGTTTGGTGAAAGAACCATGGATGTTTAGAGGGTTTAGAGTTGAAAAACAAAGGATAAAAGTTTAGAACGCCCTGTCGTAGGACCTTGGGGCTCCGCGTCTCCCATAGACCCACAGGAAAATATATATATATGTAGGGCCTTGGGGAGGCGCGCCAACCAAAGCACCCCAGCTCGACCTCTGATGTTTGGGGCCTCGCGCCTTACGCCTTTCAGAGCACCAAGGACATCAATTCACCCCATTCCTCCCCCATCTTTTTGAGCTAGTTTCTCAGTGATGTACCTACGAATCCTAGTGTATTCTAACACTCTAATCTATGTCTAACAATCATGAAATAACCCATGAACAGGAGATCATGAATCTTGAATCTATAATCGAGTTCAATGAAAGTTAAGATCATAGTCAAAGAAGTTAAGAGTCATGTCCAAAAAGTAAGAAGTAAGTCAATGTAAGTTCTTAAAGTATTAAAGATTCTTTAACAAAAGTTCTACCTTTGTTTTATGGATCAAGTTTCAAGATAAGCAAAGAGTAAAAAGTTGAGTTCATTTCTCTAAAAGTTATAAGAAACTATGTTTTCTCGAAGAGTTGTTTTAAGCCTCAAGTTTCAAGATAAGTAAAGAGTAAAGAGTTGAGTTCATTTCTCAAAAATTTATAAGGGAACTACATATTCCTTAAAAGTTGTTTTAAGACTCAAATTTAAATCTAAGTAAATAGTTTAGAGTTGAGTTCATTTCTCAAAATTTAAAAGGTATCTAAGTATTCACGAAGACTTTATAAATGCTTTTCACATTTATGATAAGAGGAAACAATAATTTTCCAAAAGTGTTTCGAGTAAGAAAAGGGAACATTGATTCCAAATGAGCTTTTAAAGCTAGGTGTTGAGCAATTATCTAAACCCAAAGAATGATGTTGTTTTAACGATACATGATCTAGGTACATTGTTGGGAGTATTATTGAGCACCGATATGGGGATGCGAGTTCATAATAACTCAAGTTTCCATAAACCAAGTAGTGGTCATTGGTATTAATGGGTCTTACTTTTTAGATGATCACATAAATTAAGCTAGTGGATCCACTAAGTGAGTTAGCTTCCTATACTGAATGCAAGGTATATAATGGTCATTGGCATCGTGAGGTAAAGTGTTGTATCATCGCTATAGCTCTTAAGTGAGAGTTGTAGGTAAGAGAAGCTACCACAGTAGTAATTGCATTGTTCTTCAAGGGATTACGCTTATTATGAATGTGGTCTGAGACTTCATTCATAATTTGCAAAAGTAGAGTTTGATACGAATCATGGTATGTTTTTATAATATTAGGATTATGAGTTGACATTATGTTTTATATTGTTTTTCTTTTCTTTATATTCCACTTGTTTTAAAATGTTGTATAATGAAATGATTTAGTTCTATTTATTTATGTTATTCATGATATGAGTAAGGATAAGGTAAGTGTTCCTTCTTACTCTCTTCTATCGTATGTTTTTTTAGAATTCTAACTCGAATACTCATACATACAATGCATTGATGCCAGTTGGCATGCAGCATATCACTATGCAGATGCAGGTATATAGGATCAGCATCAGGCATACCGTTGATCCAATGAGCAGCTTTGAGTCAATTGATTAGCCTCCTTTCATCTCGGAGGACATCTTTTATCATTGTTTTGCTTAGATTTTAGTTGTTAGGATGATTGTGGGTCCTGTCCTAACATCCATCTATATGATAGAGGCTTTATAGACACATAGTATAAGTTCTTTTGTCTTATTCATTTCAGTTGTATATGCTTAAGACTTAAGTTGCCGTTTTGGCTAAGTGAATACTTTAAAGTTATTTTCCTTGAGTTATTCCTTTTGTGTGTAAGTCTCCCACTGAGTAAAGAAATCTAGGCCAAGGATTCACTTGGGGCCAAATATGGTCTTCGAGTGCCTGTCTCTCCAAGTGTGTTGGCTCGGGGCGTGCAAAAACACCTCCCATAAGATGATGCTCATTGACATTTGGTTCTCTGACATCGTTGAGGTTACCGATGTCATCTTGTTGGACAACGTTGCTACCATACTACCATTACACTCATAGTCTGTGCTTACAACACAAACACTTAAAACAGAAATCAAAATTAAGTAAGTAGACTAACACTAATAAGAACAAAATTTCTACTGAAATACATTTTCAGGTAACACCACTCCCCGACAGCGGTGCCATTTTGATGCTTATTGTTGAAAATGACACTAACCTATGGTATGAGTGTCTACAATCGTCGATTGTTTGATGACCTACCCAAGGGTTGATGTCGTATCCCAAGGGAGAAGTTTTGAGAAAATCGAATTAAATTAGAATTTCGTTATAATAAGTCATAGCAAAAGAGATTAATAAATAAATAAAGTTGTAAATTAAAGGGGTGACAACAAAGTGTCAAATATCGATGGCTGTTTTTGTTACAAGTATAACAAAAATGATAAAAATATAGAAGGAAATCAAGTATGAGAAAAAGTTCTTGGGGTGTGACGGCAATACAAGTTGAGATAAATAGTTGGTTACATTCTTCGAATATGAAATTTGCAAGATAACAGTGACTAACCTAAACTTCAAATGGAAATAAGTTCCTCTTAGGAAACTTAGCTTGTTTTATATGTGTTCCTCTCGAACACTATTTTCCGCATGAAGGCCAGTCTACACGTTACCCCATTCACTCTCTCGAGCTCAGTGTTAGGATATGGGACTAGGGTCACCTCTCGGTGTAACGACCTGTTTAGTCGTTTTGAGCAACAGATTTTATTTATGGAAAAACTGTGTGAGTCGACGAAACCCACGACGGACCGTCATGGACACGACGGGCCGTCGAGGGTGTCTCGTTCCAAAAGACTTAGACTTCTGAAATTTGGGTACTGAAATCGACTCTCTGAACTTGGCGACGGACCTGCAGGATGAACCGTCGTGTGCACGACGGACCGTCGCAGGTGTCTTGTTCCAGAACACTTAAACTTCTGAAATTTGGGTACTGAAATCGACTCTCTGAACTTCGTAACGGAATGGCAGGACGGACCGTCGCAGGCGTGACGGGCCGTCACAGACTCTTGGTAAAAATCTAGTCTCTGAACTCTGTGACGGAGCAGCAGGACGGACCGTCGCAGGCACGACGGCCCGTCACAGGCTGCGTAATCCCAGGCTGGGTCGGATTTCTGTTAGTTATTTAAGGGGCGTTTTTGACTATTCCTGCTTTAATTATAAAGTTAGAGCGTTAATGTTAATAAGTCTAATTACTTGGGGGTTAAAAGAGGTAATCTTAAGTTAATTAGTGGATATTATTACCATCTTTATACTTAATTATATGCTAATTAGGGTAAAAGAAAGAGGGTTTGAATAAGAAAAAGAAAAAGAACAG
>NC_028637.1:18730856-18731097 GCF_001406875.1 Solanum pennellii | reverse complement strand
GAATAAAGTAACTGTTAAGAACATGTATCCTCTTCCCCGCATTGATGATTTGTTCGATCAGTTACAAGGTGCTTGTGTCTTCTCTAAGATTGACTTGAGGTCTGGTTATCATCAATTGAAAATACGGGCAGCAGATGTGCCAAAGACTGCTTTTCGAACCAGGTATGGGCATTATGAATTCTTGGTAATGTCCTTTGGACTAACGAATGCCCCTGCTGCTTTCATGAGCTTGATGAACGGG
>NC_028637.1:18665760-18723260 GCF_001406875.1 Solanum pennellii | reverse complement strand
GCTAGCTAGTAAACATAGCAATTAAAAGATTCCTATTTGTATCATTATCAAAATATGAATGAATGATATAATACTATTTTTCTCATCTATTTTTAATAGGGAAAAGTATTTCAAGAAACAATTAAATGGACAGGCATAATAACAAATATAAAAATACTTAGTTCCCAAATTTTGACATTCTCTTTTTGTACGACTCCGACACATAGTTTTGCTTATTTCTATATACCCCACCTTTACGACATCCTTCATTGACACGTCCAAATTCTCCTCCTGTGTTGCTTCCTCGTTAGTATCCTCCGGCCGAATAGTAATTTGATTGGATATAGGTTCCATTGTTATATATTAGGTTCAAATATATGTTTTAAAATGGAGTTTTAGTGTCACGATCTGAGTCTAAGCCATTGAAAGTCACCATCACTCGAACACCATTGATAGTCCCCAAGCGAACTCTCATCCTGGATGACTATAAGCGGAAGACTTACTTAAACATCCAAATTTTAAAAACAGAATAAAAATTCATAAACTAAAATACAAAGCTTTAGGTAAAATGAAAACTTTGAATAAAAATAGATTATTCAACTCAATATATAATATGTAAGTGATGTCTTTAAAACATTTAATAAAATAAATAGATAATACAGACTTCTAAGCTATACAAACTATCTGTGAAGCCTCTAAATGACAAGGGTGGAAGTCGGGACAAGACCCATGACATCTTGATTAAACTGAGAAGTAAATGAAATTCTCTTGAAGCAAGGAGGCTCACCATATCTAACTTGAATTCTCGGAAGTATCAATGAAACTCCTGAATACCTATGTCTGCATCATGAGAAATTGCAGGACAAATGGCTTAGTACGTGGAATGTACAATCATGTTAGAGCAATTCTAAAGAATAACACAATCTTTAAATTAATAGAAATGGAAACATACACCTCTTCTCAAACATACTTAACTCAAAAAATACTCAAGATTACTCAAAACTACACAACATACTCCACTCAGCAGTACTCAAGTATAGGATACTCAACCTAGAGATTAGATACTCAACTCAGAATGTTAGATACTCAACTTTAAAGATATGATACTCGAATCAATGAAGCACAAATCAACTCAAGATACAACTTAGGAACTCAACTCCTGAAACTGAACTGTTCTTATTTCAATATAAAATAGTTTAAAACAAGTGCAATTTAAAGAAAAACTATTTAAAAATATGATGTGAACTCTATGTTAATAACAATGATACAACAAAACAGTAAAATATATATGAAAATACAATAACTGATGTATTTAAATATATAATAACTTCTCTGTCTAACAAACAACCATCACATAAAAGCAATAGTGATGATAAAACGATCTACGTCACGCTGCTAGTGCATCATATACCCCAAAAAAAGTATATATCCTGAACTAGATAATGACCCACTGTGAAAACAATTGATATAAAAAGAATGACCCTTTTCTATCCATGATAGCTACATGGTTTTATGAAGATGTGAGTTCTGTGAAATCATGCTCGTCCCTAATTCGTGCTCAATAATACTCCTAAAATATACTGGCTCTTATGTTTTTCAAACATATTAGTGTTCAAAACATAGCTCAAGGGTTATCTTGGAATCTTAGTTTCCCTGCTTGCTTCACTTTATAAAGCTATTACTCATTTTTTGAAATTTAGCCGAATGATCTTTAAGAATCAAAGTTTCGTCACATTTTTAAATGTGAAACCATTTTAAATGTCTTTGAGGAAACTTAGTCCTCATATATTTTTTAAGAGAGGAACTTCAAATTTATTATATACTCTTTACTTAGCTTGAAACTTAAACCTTGAAACATAGATAAAACGTTTATGAAAGACTTTTGATATGTTTATGAAACTTTACTTTGACTTGCTACTTAACTTCTAGACTTAAATCTTAAATTCTTTGAATTTGATCTTAATTTTCCTTGAATTGGGATATATATTCAAGGTTCATGATATCATATTTATCTCAACACAAGGACTTGAAGACACTTCTTATCTCAAGATTTTTCAACTTTTAGGGTTCATGCGGAATTATGGGCATGCACTACTCATCTTAATGACATCATGGGTAATTTGTAATAGTGTAATAACTAAGAATATAAACTCAAAAAGAATGAAAAACTCAATATTCAAGACTTAAAACTTTGACATACTACTCCTCTCAATGATACTAAATATATGGAATTCATGCAGAAGTTATAGGCATGAAAAACTAGACTCGAAGGTCAAAGTAATTAGATTGAAATCATGTGTAAAAATCTTCTCATTCCTTACTTAGCTTACTTCATCAAAACGTATTTCAAATCAACAGTTTACCCCAAATGATTTACAATTGAACTTAAAAGGATTTTTTGAACTCTTCTCTTAACTATCTCTTGAATGTGAAATATGAATTCAAGTGCTTTATTTCATGACATGGAAAATCTTATTATGACAATCTAGAAACATGAATTCATTTTGTTCATTCTCAAACTCACTTGTTCGAGTCTTGAAACATGTTACTAGAAGTTGTGGAAGACTCCACAAAACGACTCAAAGGGGCTTTCTAAGAATGCTGGAAATAATTGTCAAACTGATATCTTGAATTTGAGTTATGAATTCAAGGTTATGATAATCTAAGGAATAATTTTTGGTGTTTCGAAGTAGCTTTGAGAAGTTATAATAAAAAAAAGAGTGAAGGTGCACTTTAAACGAACTAAAATGGATCAATCGATGGCAAACTGGATGGGGATGGTAATCCTGGTACTATGGGTGGAGTGGGAAGACAGCCCCTAAACTCATATATATAAAACTTCAAGGAGTAAATTATACATAGAAAATTAAAATAAAATAAAATACCAGGGAACTACATATATTTTCATTTATGCGTAGACATGTATGGTTGCCAATGATTTTCCATTTTTTCAAATGATTATGCCTAATCATTAGGCATGATAATTAATATTGACACGCCCCGAGCTACCCTCGAGACGCGGACACGGGACCTAGGACCAGAAGTGATCCAAAGCTAACCCTGCTGGCATGATCATGATCATACTAAAGATAATAAACTTTTGCGGAAGCTAAATCATACTTAAAATGAAAAGAGGGGGAATACCCATATTCTATAAGTGAGATATTTGAAAACAATGAGTTTAATACAAAAGAACTATTAACTCAATACTAAGTTGATTCTAACTATGACTGAAAGTAGACTCTAAACTAGACTAGAAATACTAGGACAAGCACAACTAAATCTAGCAAAAACTGAAAATAAACGACTAAAGACTGAAATGAAACTCATGACTCTTGTCCTCGGATAATGAGGACTCACTACTGAATCTGCTGAACTGGACATCAGGAAATCGATCAATGCGTGATCTGGATGCTGATAACCTGAACCTACATCACGAGAAGATATAGCACACGTATGCGTCAGTACTTGAAAGGTACTGAGCATGTAGGATAGAGTAAAGCTGAAATAAAATATAACTAAACAAGCACAAAAACAAGTATAATAATTTGAACGTGATGTGCTAATTTCTGAGCTAATTGGATGCAATGACCAATTTATAACATGCTGAAACTGAATACTGAATATACTAATAAATGGTCAATGCTGAGAGTCTAACTGAACTGTGGGAGCTACTAATAACTGATAATAAAACAACATGAGCTAAATGTGGAGTCCGATGTATACGCCCAATCGAGAAGACCCAATATACCCTGCCAAAGGTATAAAGGCATGCTGGCGTGATCACTAAACTGATTGCCCACAGAGGGGACTTACAACCTACTAGGCTAGTAGTTCTAGGACTATTGGGTACGCTAAACCATAGCCCAACTCGGTATTATGCTACTCCAAATTAATTCTGTAAATTAACTGATTATATCTGAATATTTGTAAATACTAGATAGTTCGAAACTGAACATGCAAACTGAGAATGCAACAATTAATATGGTAATTATGTATTTATAACTAAGGCATGTATATCTGAAGTGTCTGAAATATTTGACCTAGCATGTGTAATTCAAGAACTAAACAAATACAAAGCTATGGTTCTGAAAGTCATGCGATAATCAGAATAATAACATGATAATCTGATTTGGAACATATATTTGATAAGTTCAATGAAGTTCTATCAATGTTCTAATAACCCTAGGTTTAATTATGATAAGAGAATCAAGAACCTGACAAAAAACTAGGGACCCAATGGGTGAAAGGAAAACACTAGTGAAATCCCACATACCTGGTGATGAAATCCACGGAAAAATAGTTAAGTTTTGGGACTGCAACTGCTGGAGCTAGTGGCGTTCTTGAACTAGGGTTCTTGAGCTTTTTTCTCCTCTCTTGCTTCTAATTTTCTATGTTTTGATTTAATGATTTGACTTGGATATGTTTTAATTATGTTTCTAGGCTTAAACTGACTAAAATATGATGATTTAGGGTCAACGCGATGTAACTTAGGGTTGAAACGAAGTGGGAAAGGTCAAAAAGACCCCTGGGAAGGTTGATGTCGGACCTCACGACGGCCAGGACTCACAGTCCCTCGTTCGACCGACGCCCCATCGTTGGGTCTGTCGTGAGGGCCTGTTCGACATGTCTTTACTTAAATGGGCATAACTTTTTACTCGGAGGTCTGATTTTAACAAGGTCGGTGGCTATGGAAAGATAATTCAATTATATATTTGTGGGTAGGTCATGGGAGACCTAATTCATTTTTTTCTAAGAGTGATGATTAATGTAAGTTGACCAAACTACATTTCCCTTTATCTGGCTTTAAATTTTCCAGCTACGGACCGTAGGTCCAGCTACAAATCATGCAGATCATTCATGGCTCTTGTCAGAGAGTGGTTGAAGGGAGTCTTGATCGACAGTCATGGACTACGGACTGTAAGTCCGTCCGTCGTCCAAGACTTAACCAATTTTTCTAGGCTGAAATTTTTGGGAGTTTCTGATCCCATCGATGGTTGTGCACGATGGACCGTGGTTCAGGCTATGGTCCGTCGATGCCACCGTTGGTAGCATCTGTTGATTTTTCTGAAAAAACTAATTTTTGGTCTGTTTTGGCTACGGGGCATTACATTATCTCCCCCTTGGGAACATTCGTCCTCAAATGAAGACTAAACTAGCTGAAATAGAGGGAGAGAGATGCAAACCCCACTTCTAAACAATGAGAACTGAGTTTTGACTAAATTGAGTTCTGAGTACATGTAATTACTTTAAAAAATAAAAGTACAAACTGAGGGAACATGATTCTAAAACTGAATTTACGCATGAATGACTGTAAAACATGAAGAGGAACTATTACCTCAAGCTGGTGTGGAATGGAAGGAAAAAGGTAAGGATACTTTGCTTTCATGGCTGCTTCTGCTTCCCATGTAGCTCTCTCTACGGACAGACTCCTCCACGAAACCTTGACTGAAGCATTTTCTTTGTTTCTCAACCTTCTAAACTGACGGCCAAGAATCTCAACTGGTACATCCGCATAAGAAAGATTATCTTTCACCGCCACACTCTAATGGCACTATAGAGGCTGGGTCACCCACGCACTTCTTCAAGATTGAGATGTGGAAGACCATATGCACTTCTGCTAATTTTGCTGGCAACTCTAACTCATATGTCACCTTGCCAATCCTTTTCAAAATCTTGTCAGGGGCTACATATTTAGGACTAAGCTTCACTTTCTTTCCAAATCTCATCACCCCTTACATCTGCATAAGATTTCTGACGACTTTGGGCTGTCTTAAGTCTATCTCTAATGAGTTGCACTTTCTCCAAAGCATAAAGGACTGAATCTGGCCATATCAAAGTTGTTTCACCTACATCAAACCAACCAACAGTAGATCTACATCTACGCCCATATAAAGCCGCATAAGGGGCCATCTGAATGCTGGAATGGTAGCTATTATTGTAGGCAAACTCAATAAGAGGAAGGTATTCATCCCAACTACCTTTTAAATCGATCACACAAATTCTCAGCATATCCTTTAAGGTCTTAATGGTACGCTCTGTCTGCCCCTCCGTCTGTGGATGAAATGTTGTACTAAGGTTAACTTGAGTACCAAGACCTTTTTGAAATGACTTCCAGAAGTGAGAGGTAAACTGAGGACCTCTATCTGAGATGATAGACAAAAGAACCCCATGCAACCTAACAATATCAGTAAGGTAAAACTTGGCATAGTCCTCTGCCGAATATGTAGTCTTGACCGCCAAAAAGCGAGAAGACTTAGTCATCCTATCAACTATAACCCAAATTGAGTCATGTTATCTGCGAGTACGAGGTAAACCTGTGATGAAGTCTATATTGATCACATCCCACTTCCAAGTCGGAATATCGATCACTTGAGTAATACCTCCTGGTTTCTGATGTTCTACCTTGACTTGCTGGCAATTGGGGCACCTACTCACAAAGTCTTCTATATCCCTTTTCATGCCATTCCACCAATCAACTTCCCGCAGATCATGGTAGAGCTTAGTCATACCTGGATGAATAGAATACCTGGAGTTATGAGCTTCTTCAAGAATATACTGCCTCAACTCTCCCACATCAGGAACACGCAATTTACCTTGGTAGCAAAGTACACCATCTCCCCCTTGGGAGTAAACGTCCACTCTCTAATGTTTGACTGCACCCTTTAGTTCAAGCAAGATCGGATAACTCTCTTGCTTTTCCTTAACCTCCACTACCAAAGACAATTTGCTTAATTCTGAACTGTTACACCGGTATCTGATATGCTCATAAGGCGAACTCCCAAGCGACCAAGCCTGTGAACATCCTTCACTAGACCCTTTCTTTTTTCCTCAACATGGGCTACACTACCCATCGATAATCTACTAATTGCATCCGCTGCTACATTTGCCTTTCAAGGATGATGATGCACACTCAAGTCATCTCCTCTGGCGAAGATTCAACTCTTTCTAGGTGAACACATACTGAAGGCTATTATGATCGGTGAACACATCTACATGAAAACCATACAAGTAGTGTCTCCTTATCTCGAGTGCAAACACCACTGCTTCAAGCTCGAGGTCATGAGTTGGATAGTCTTCTCATTCACCTTAAGATTTCTAGAGACATAAGATATAACCTTATCTCTTTGCATCAACACACAACCAAGGAAAGCTCGGGATGCATCGCAATAGATCACATAACCACCGGAACCCTCAGGTAGAGTCAAGACAGGAGCTGTAGTCAATCTAGTTTTCAATTCTGCGAAGCTTTTCTCACAATCATCTGACTATTGGAACTTGACCATCTTTTGAGTCAACCTAGTCAATGGTGAGGCTATGGATGAAAATCCTTCCACGAAACCTTCTGTACTAACCTGCTAGACCTGAGAAACTTATGATATCTGTAGCAGAGGTAGGTCTGCGCCATTGTTTCACTTCTTCTATCTTTTGTGAATCGACGCGGATCCATTCGCTAGATACAATGTGACTAAGGAAAGCAATGGATTGCAACGAAAACTCACATTTACTAAACATAGCGAATAAGTGGCGATCTTTGAGAGTCTGCAGAACAACTCTCAAATGACTTGCATGTTCTTCCTCACTCCTAGAGTAAATGAGGATATCATCAATGAAGAGATAACGAACAAGTCTAAGTACTGTTTGAACACTTTGTTCATCAAATCCATGAAAGATGCAGGAGCATTGGTTAGTCCAAACAACATAACTACAAATTCATAATGACCATACCGAGTTCTGAAGGCTGTTTTTGGAATGTAACTATCTCTGACTCTAAGATGATAATAACTCGATCTTAGGTCTATCTTTAAAAAATGACTAGCACCCTGAAGTTGGTCAAACAAGTCATGAATCCTGGGGATGGGATACTTATTCTTGATTGTGACCTTGTTCAACTGTCTATAGTCAATGCACATTCTAAGAGAACCATCTTTCTTCTTTACGAATAATACTGGTGCACCCCATGGTGAAATACTGAGTCTGATGAAACCGGTATATAGAAGGTCTTTCAACTGCTCTTTAAATTTCTTAAGCTCTGCTGGAGCCATTCTGTAAGGATGAATAGAAATAGGCTGGGTATCTGGAAGGAGATCAATTCAAAAGTTGATTTCCCTTTCGGGAGGAATCCCGAGAAGATCTTTTGGAAATAGTTCTGGAAATTTACAGACTACTTGAACTAACTCAAGAGATAGGGTTTCAAGGATAGAATCCTTATCCCAAACTAGATGATAGAGATAACCCTTAGATATAATTCTTTTGCCTTAAGGTACGAAATAAATCGACCCATAGGCGCAAGTCTACTACCCTTCAATTCTAAGATTGGTTCGTCTGGAAACTGAAAAACGAACAATCCTAGTTCTACAATCGACTAAGGCATAACATGAGTGTAACCAATCCATTCCTAAAATGACATCGAAGTCTACAATTTCTAACTCTAATAGATCTGCTACGGTGACTTTCTGAGAGACTATGACAGGGAAATTTCTGTATGCTCGTCTAACTATAATTGGGTCAACGACTGGAGTAGAGACTGAGAAGGGTTCTGAGAGATTTTCTTGACTGACAATGAATTGCGCTTCTATATAAGGAGTTACAAAAGAAAGAGTAGCCCCTGGATCTAACAATGCATAAACATCAAGGTCAAAGACTCGTGACGTACCAGTGACTACATCAGGAGAACCTTCCTGATCCTGGAGAGCCTGAAGAGCATAAAGTCTGTTCTAGCGCTGACCGCCACCTGTACCAGATGAGATACCCTACTGAGTTGGGCGACTTGCTGGTGCTGCTTAATTTGTAGACTGAGCTCTACCATTACCACCTCCTTGACCTTGTCTAGAAGGAGAGTCCCTCAACCTGTGACCAAACTCACCACATCCAAAACATCCTTCTTTTCCTGCAAGACACACGCCCTGATGGTTCTTACCACACTTAGGGAAAGTGGGGTAAGTGTTGGTGAGTGAAACACTTCCTTGAGACTTAGAGCCTGGTGCTCTACCCTTCTGGTCATACCTATTCTTGGAGGATGGAACACTAGTTGATGAAGGGGCTTGAATTGAAAACTTCTCATTACCCTGCTAGCGATTTCCACCAGCCGATTTCTGCTGAGAATAGTCATAGTTCCCAATCCTAGTATTCTTATTTTTCTTAGCCTGTTCCCTAAGCTTATCACCCTCAACCTGATGAGCATGAGTCTTAAGACTAGAGATGTTCATATCTCCCAGCAACATAGCATTTCTGCACTCTGTCTTCACCAAATTTGATACTCTATACAAGAACTTATTCATCTGAGCCCTGGAGTCAGCAACCATATGAGGAGCATACTTGGAGAGTTGGTTAAACTTCAGCCCATACTTTTGGACTGTCATGTTTCCCTGCCTCAAGTTCATGAATTCTTGGGCCTTTGTGTCTGTCAACTCTATTGGAAAAAATCTATCGAGAAAAGTCTCACTGAAGCACTCCCAAGTAAGAGGAGCTGCATTTGCACCGCTATTCTTTTTCAACTGAGTGTACCAGATATGAGCCACGTCTTTCAGCTAGTATGACGCCAACTCAACCTGATAATTCCAAGTAACCTGCATCACCTCAAGGATCTTCTTGATTTCGTCCAAGAAATTTTGAGGATCTTCATTAGTCTGCGATCCTAAGAACTCAGGCGGATTCATCCCAACAAATTCACGGACGCTTGCTACTGCTGATCCCCTATTTTCATTCATAGGATCATGAACCCGATTTTTCTGGTGGGTCATACTCCGATCCAACATCTGTATGGCATTCCTAAACTCAACGTTGGAGACTTCTTGATCTGGGATTTGAGGAGCTGCGTTTGCATTCCTGGCATTCGCATTCCTAGCGTTAGCTCTATGAGGAGGCATGATCTGAAAAGTATAACGTCAAGTTAGAATGGAATAAGATCATACCTTACGCACGATAAGATTAACAAGAAAGTGAAGTTTTTACTAAAACACTTTATATCCTCCCTAACATTAAATGTGGTGCACTTCACACCGATTAAAAAGGACTCTACTTAGTGCGGCTTTTTTAGAAATCTTAGGACTCTTGAACCTAGTGCTCTGATAAGAAGTTTTGTCATGCCCAAAGTTACCCCCGAGACGCGGACACGGAACTTAGGACACAAGTGATCCCAAGCTAACCGTGCTGGCATGATCATGAGCATACTAAAGATAATAAACTGTTGCGGAAGCTAAATCATACTTAAAATGAAAAGAGGGGGAATACACATATTCTATAACTGAGATTTTTGAAAACAATGAGTTTAATACAAAAGAATATTAACTCTATACTAAGCTGAATCTAACTATGTCTGAAATTAGCCTCTAAACTAGACTAGAAATTCTTGGACAAGCACAGCTAAATCTAGCAAAAACTTAAACTAAATGACTAAAGACAGAAATGAAACTCATGACTGTTGTCCTCGGAGAATGAGGACTCACCACTGAATCTGCTGAACTGGACATCAGGAAATCGATCAATGCGTGATCCGGCAACCTGAACCTACATCACGAGAAGATGTAGCACACGTATGCGTCAGTACTTGAAAGGTACTGAGCATGTAGGATAGAGTAAAAATGAAATAAAATATAACTGAACAAGCACAAAAACAAGTATAATAATCTAAACGTGATGTGCTGATTTCTTAGCTAACTGGATGCAATGAACAAATTATAACACGCTGAAACTTAATACTGAATATACTGATAAATGGTCAATGTTGAGAGTCTGACTGAACTGTGGGAGCAACTAATAACCGATGATAAAACAACATGAGCTAAATGTGGAGTCCGATGTATACGCCCAACCGAGAGGACCCAATATACCCTGCCAAAGGTATAAAGGCATGCTGGCATGATCACCAAACTGATTGCCCACAGAGGGGACTTACTACCTACTAGGCTAGTAGTTCTGGGACTATTGGGAACGCTAAGCCTTAGTCCAACTTGGTATTATGCTACTCCCAATTAATTCTGTAAATTATTTGATTATATATGAATTTATGTAAATACTTGATATCTCAAAACTTAAAATGCAAACTGATAATGCAACAATTAATCTGGTAATTATGCATTTATAACTGAGGCATGTATGTCTGAAGTGTCTGAAATATATGACATAGCATGTGAAATTCAGGAACTAAAGAAATACAAAACTAAGGTTCTGAAACTCATGCAATAAACTGAATAATAACATGATAATCTGGTTTGGAATATATAATTGATAAATTCATGAAGTTCTAACAAAGTTCTAGAAACCTTAAGTTTAATCATGATAAGAGAATCAAGAAGCTGACTGAAAACTAGGGACCCAATGGGTGAAAGGAACCCACTAGTGAAATCCCACATACATGGTGAGGAAATCCATGGAAAAATACTTAAGTTGCGAGGCTGCAACTGTTGGAGCTTGTGCCGTTCTTGAAGTAGGGTTCTTGAGATTTTTTCTCCTCTCTTGCTTCTAATTTTCTAAGTTTTGATTTAATGATTTGACTTGGATATGTTTTAATTATGTTTCTAGGCTTAAACTGACTAAAATCTAATGATTTAGGGTCAAAACGACGTAACTTAGGGTTTAAATGGAGTGGGAAAGGTCAAAAAGACCAGCGGGAAGGTTGCTGTCGGGCCTCACGATTGACAGGACTGACGGTCCGTCGTGCGACCGACGCCCCGTCGTTGGGTCCGTCGTGAAGGCCTGTTCGACAGGCCTTTACTAAAATGGGCATAACTTTTTACTCGGAGGTCTGATTTTAGCAAGGTCGGTGTCTATGGAAAGATTATTCAATTATCTATCTCTGGGTAGGTCATGGGAGACCTAATTAATTTTGTGATAAGAGTGATGATTATTTTAAATTAACCCAACTACATTTCCCTTTAACTTGCTGCAAATTTTCCACCTACGGACCGTAGATCCACCTACGAACTATGTTGGTCATCCATAACTCTTGTCAGAGAGTGGTTGAAGGGAGTCTTGATCGACGGTCATGGAATACGAACCGTCCTTTGACCTACGGACCGTAAGTCCGTCCGTCATCCAAGAACTAACCAATTTTCCTAGGCTGAAATTTATGGGAGTTTCTGATCCCATCAATGGTTATGCAGGGCGGGCCGTGGTTCATGATACGGTCCGTCGATGCCACCGTTTGTAGCAAATGAAGATTTTTCTGAAAAACTAATTTTTGGTCTGTTTTGGCTACGGGGTGTTACATAAGCAACTCCCTCTTCATATTCTAGTCCAAGAACGTAATCACCTTCTATTTCTTGCAAAAATTAAAAATAATCACGTTGTTAAATACTTATTCCAAGAAAATTGATCATATTAATTAATTACTCACTCCATTACCATTATTCCCATATAATTTAACCAACCCATCCCAATAGTACTAACACAAAAAGAAGCAAATCATTAAAAAAAATGAAATATTATTTTGCGGCTCCTACTACAGGTGCGTCACACCACTACATATCCACATTGAGTATTTCCAAGTGCTTACAAGAAAACAATGAAAACAATAGTACCCCTGTAGCAATCCTTGCACCTTGCCCTAACTTTATTTTTCTCTGGAGTTCTCTTTTTCTTTTCCGTTGTTTTCGAGTAATGACTCAAATTACTAAACCCATTTTTTACATAGTTAAATTTCATACATCGTCCAAGTGGTAACTATTAATGTCCTGACTGGAATCTAGACCCCAGGGGAGACCGGCGTCGTTGACCAAACAGAGGTCGCAGACAAGCCTACTTACGTCATTCTTACTTTATATAGGTTAATTTTTGCGGAAAATTTGAAACTTTTTTTTCTTAACATACTTATAAAAAACTATTCTCATTAATATGTAATGGTTCATCATCAACCATCTAACATTAAGAGATAAGCAACTGAAAGAAACAGTCCAATTCTTATTAAGTGTATAATTGAAAAAATGGAACGAATACATAGTCTGAATAAAAACAGGAAAGAAACGCTAGTAAAACATGCCCCACTAGCTGAACTCTAAAAGTAAGCTAGAATATAAAACAGTAGCATCCTCGAAAGCATGAGGACCTACCAAAGCCGGATGAATGTTGAACGTCCAGATAGCTGCAGCGATGATCCTATAGCTCTATCGTCCACCTGTGCCTGCACCTAAAATAGTAAAGTTTGTATAGGGTTAGTTCACACTTGTACTAAGTATGGGTATACGCAAGCACACACCACGGACATGCATGAGAAAAAAAATAGCTCTTTCCTAACAATATGATTTTTGGAAGTCAAGTTAGTAGACTGACCAAATCGAGATTAGGAAAGTCAGTGAATTTTCCAAATTGGATTAGGAAATTCATGCCATGAGAGTAACATGCATCATCATAAGTATCATATTGCACAAAACACGTAACATCTTCATATAGTACATAACATAGCACATAACATATAACACATAGCTTCTTTCACATCATTCATTCATATGCCATGTGACCTTGGATGTCATGGACTTCACATTAAGACATTCAAAAATGAGGGCTCAACATATGTGACCTCAACTAGGGAGTCTTCATTAGCAAACACAGAGTCTGCTTCATCCATTCATACGTACTTCATTTCATTTGATTTATAGGCCAATGTGAACACCAGCTATACCTAGGATGTAGTTTAAGACCTTCATTGGGCTTGGTGTGCAATGATCAGGAACAACCTAATGTCATTACCTGAGTCTAGCTCACCTCTGGATTATCCTATCCCAACACCTTCTGTATCATTCATTTCATTATATGCTTCATTTGAGGTTGTCCTCATTCATTCATTGGGAACTTTAAATTTAACCGACATAGATCATGTGAGCATCATGAAATCCATTGTCTCCCCGACATCGAAAATAGGTGGAACCACCGGCCATAGTGACTCAATAACATGCTAGCGTATATGGGAATTTAACCCCGCGAGATCACTTTATTGGAAGTATAGGTTCAAAGACTAGGAAATGTATGGAGAACCATACCCGGCAAGGCGGACAATCTCATCTCATGAGAGTTACGTGAACCTTCGTCTTTCCCGAAAGAAGGCATCACCGCTCATAGCTAGCCTATCGATGCTCAGTATAAAGTTTAAAAACATTCAACTCATAGGTCTTGGAAGTTGGCTTCTAATATGAGGACAACATAGCTTATTAGATGATTTTTTATCTCATCATTAGTATTAAGTGTGTTAAATTTAACACTTTCATTAGAGTGTTCATAGAGACTGGTCTCTTCATTATCTTACACTCTCCTTGGTGAGTACATATTGGTAACACTTATTTAGGCTCACTTGAGATTGCTCTCACCATATTCATTAGCCTCATGTCATGTTGTCACCACATTCTTCATTATTAGTACCCTTGCTTTTCATAGTTACTAACCTCTTATTACGTGAATGCTTATTTCATCATTTCATAGTTTATTTCATCATATGCAAATGCACTTGGCCACTTAGTGTATATTACACTCATACTTAACCCTCCTAGGCTTCATCGTTTCATTACATACATCTTAGGTTCACTTATTTTTAAACATATGTTAGACTTATGTGTCAATTCATACAAGCCATAGGGCTTCATTCGTAGTTTGCTAAGTGATTATTAATTTCCTAAGATTATGTAGTACAAGACTTATGTATCTTGTATATATGCCAAGATCTTAATTTTTTATCTATGTAGATGGCATTATTCTTTGATATTTTACTCAAGTATGACTTATGCATCAACATGGAAATTTGGGCAAGGGAACCCAAATCTTTGATCGCTTGGATATCATTTATATTTTTTCATTAATTTAATTTGTGATTTTCTTAACATTAGAACTCTTAATTCAATCTCAAAATTTACATTGAAAGATTAATTTTTCTATTTTAATTTCACTCTTAAATAACCGAATGGTTAGGGGTTCGAGACCCCACAACACCATTTATTTTTACAGTTAAATTTGCTACAATAGGGAGGTTGTGTGTTGGAATCCCCACAGCCCCCCCTTATTATTATTTTTTTTAAATTTCGCTGAGGATGTTGTGAGGTTGTGGTTTCAGACCCCCACAACCCCTCTATCTTTATTTTATTTAAATGGGCGAGTGGCTGTGAGGTTGTGGGATTGAATCCCCACAGCCTCACTTTATTTCATTGTTATTTCGGCTCTCCCTTCAGCGGTGAGGTCGTGGGTTCGATCCCCACGCCTCGCATTTTCTCTTTTTATTATTTCCTCTCCCTTCGCGCGTTCTGGGAGGTCGTGGGTTCGAATCCCACTCCTCCCATTTAATTGTTTACTTAATTAATTTTTTTCCGCTAAAACAGTAGCTAGGATCGAATCCCCCAGCCCCCGTTTTCCTTTTTCTTTGCCTTACAATACCAGTAGCTAAGGGGTTTGATTCCCCTTAGCTCCTTCACGTTTTTCTCTCATTTTTCAGCCTTCTCAACATGTGAGGTGTTAGATTAAATTCCCATTGACCTAACTTATTTATTTCCCTTTTGTAAAAACCCTGAATTTAACCTTATGGGAGAGTATGCAATCTTGAAATTTTTTTCTTATCATTCTTCACTCATATTTACTCACCTCTTTCAAGAGTTTACTTAGATAAAAGAGTGTTATTCAACCCAACATTTTTCATTATGATCAACACTACATTGCACACACATTACACACATAAAATACACCAAAAACACAAGAATATTCCACCCCAAAAAAGTTGCTAAAGACACTGCCCACGATGCACACACAACACCAATTTTCGGTTACACTTCGAATATCATTTTCGTAATTTCCCTCACATAAAATGTGTTCACACTTAATATAAATACGTCAATCATGCCTAAGTCTAGAAACACAACATACCCATCATACGAATTCATTCGGGAGCTAAGGACAAGGATATACAAAGGGCAGCAACCTTAGTTTTAAAGAGCTTGAGAAACGTTCGAAGGAAAGTACTCTTGGAGAAAGAATTCCAGGAGAGAAAACCCATACCTTTTGATGTGGTTCACGTGTGATTCTTCTGCGTGGAAACTCCTCCTAACCACGCCCAATTCACTTCAACGTATACCCACTCAACGAGCCTCTCTTAGGATTGACGTTTTGATTAATTTGTCTTTTACTTAAAGATTCTTGTTAGTTCTTCAAGTGTGTAGAACTCTTGATGTATTTTCTGGTTTTTGTTGTGTTTGGCAGAATAATATGAGAGAGAGAGAGATTGAGAACGTTAGAGAGAGTTGAGAAATAGCGAGGGAGAGAGAGTTATTAGGTTTAGGAGACTAAATTCAAGACTTAGTCAAAATAAGATTTAATTAACTTAATAAAAATCTGAATTATTTTAATTAATACATTAAAGGACCATTTTACCCTTAATAAATAGATTTTAATTGATGATTAAATCATCAATTCCTTGCACCTAGTGGGGCTCGAATCCGAGTGGCAAGCCACTTGCCAAATGGGTCACTCTAGTTCGCCAATATTTGAAAAGATCTTTTCATTAAATTAATTGATTAATTCCTAAGGGTAATTACAATATTACCCTTGGCCTGGAAATGACCATTTTAGCCCTTGAACCTCAAAATATAAAATTTCTTCTTTTAAGTCCGCTAAAGACTCCTTCGATTTAATCTTCGTTTTTGCGAGCCTTACTTGGTTGGTTCCAACCTTTCCAAGCCCAACTAACTCCCCAAGTTAGTTGACTTGATCGTAGTAAGGGTTTTATCGTCTGGTTCTATGCGTATCAATCCGTGTGAACTTTGGTTTAGTCACAAGTATTATTGACACCCTAAGTCTTGATCATATTCATTTTTAGGGTTGTTACAGTATCCCCCCCTTAGGAACATTCGTCCCCGAATGACACTACCACTTCACATCGTAATGCCAGTCAGGTCATAATAAAATCACCATACACAGTCAATCAATAAAAACAAAATACAGAGAGATAAGGAAACATAGGCTTAAGAGTAGAAAGTCTAACCTCAAGAGCTGAAAAGATGAGGGTAGAGGGATCTTATGTCTGCTTCAGCCTTCCATGTAGCACCCTCACCAAGATGATTTCTCCACAATACCTTCACTGTGGACATATCCTTGTTCCTCAGCCGCTTGACCTGTCTGTCTAAGATCTCAATAGGTACCTCCTTATAAGACAAATCTTCACCAACCCCTAAACCTTCAACAGGTAGGATTGATGCTGGATCACCTAGGCACTTTTTAAAAATAGAGACATCAAAGACTGGATGAACAAAATCTATCTCCGCAAGCAATGCTGACTCATTCGCCACCTCATTCACACGCTGTAGAATCTCATATGTCCCAACATACCTCAGACTCAACTTCCCTTTCCTACCAAATCTCATCACCCCTTTCATAGGCGATATTTTCAAGTAGACATGGTCACCAACATCAAATATTAAGGGCCATTTTTTGTTATAAGCATATGACTTTTGCCGACTGTAAGCAGTAGTCAACCTGTCCCTAATCACTCTGACCTTCTCTAAGGCCTCATGAATGATCTCCAGACCCATAATGTATGACTCTCCAACCTCGAACCAGCCAACTGCAGATCTACACCTTCTACCATACAGTGTCTCAAACGGTGTAATCCCAATGCTGGAATAATAGCTATTATTATACGAAAACTCTATCAAACGCAAATGGTCATCCCAGTTACCTCTGAAATAAATCACGCACGATCTCAACATGTCCTCCAATGGATGAATGGTGCGCTCTGCATGCCCATCTGTCTAAGGATGAAAGGCAGTGCTAAGCTTTACCTTCGTGCCTTAGATTTTTTGGACAGATATCCAGAAATATGAATTAAACTGAGCTCCTCTATATGAATGATAGACAAAGGAATCCCATGCCATCTCACAATCCCATTAATGTAGAGTCTCTCATAATCCTTGGCTCTGTAAGTAGACTTCACAAGGATAAAGTGGGCAGATTTAGTCAATTTGTCCACAATAACCCATATGGAGTCATGCTGCCACCTAGTCCTCGAAAGATCAACCATCCATATTAATGGCCGCCCACTTCCAAGTCGAAACCTGAATATTCTGAGTCAGACCACCACGCTTAAGATGCTCAGCCTTAACCTGCTGACAATTAGGACACTTAGCCTCATATTCTGCAATGTCCTTCTTCATGCCATCCCACCAATAAATCGTCTTAAGATCATGATACATTTTGGTGGAACCTGGAAGTATGAAATATTTGGAACTATTTGCCTCTGTCACAATCCTGGTCCGCAAATCATCCACATCTGGTACACACAGCCTATCCTGGTATCTAAGTATGCCATCACCTCCCTAAGAGGAAGACTCATTCATTTTTAACAACACAGAGTCCTTCTAATCCATCAACACAGGATCAAGATATTTACCCTTCTTGAATCCAACTACCAAAGATGATTCAGATCTAGGATGAACTGAAACACCCCCACTAGTAGAGTCAACCAATCGCACACCAAGTCTTGCCAGTCTGTGTACCTCTTTCACAAGCTCGTTCTTCTCATCCTCCACGTGGGGTGTACTTCCCATGCTCATCCTGCTCAAAGCATCAGCTAAAAGATTAGCCTTACCTAGATGGTAGTGCACATTCATGTCATAATCCTTCAACAGCACCAGCCATCTCTGCTGACGTAGATTTAATTCCCTCTGTGTGAACACGTACTGGAGACTCTTTTGGTTTGTGAACACATCAACGTGCACTCCATATAGATAATGTATCCAGAGCTTCAGTGCAGACAACACAGCTGCCAATTCCAGGTCGTGAGTGGGATAATTCTTCTCATGAACTTGAGCTGTCTGGAAGCATAGGCTATCACCTTACCATCCTTTATGAGAAAACAACCCAGACCAACCTAGATGCATCACAATAAACTGTGTAATTCTCACCACACTTAGGTAGAGTAAGCACAGGGTCTTAAGTGAGTCTGTCCTTGAGCTCATGGAAACTCTTCTCACAAGTCACCGTCTATTCAAACTTGGCTTTCTTCTTCGTCAATGCTGTAAGTGGGGAAGCAATCGAAGAAAAGCCCTCAACAAACATGCGGTAGTAACCAGCCAATCCTATAAAGCTATGGATGTCAGAGGGAGTAAGGGGATTTGGCCAATTCTTAACAGCTTCAGTCTTCCTAGAGTCCACCTCTACACCTTGATGGGACACAACATGACCCAGGACTCATCCAGAATTCACACTTGCTGAATTTGGTATACAACTGATGTCGTCTAAGTACCTGCAAGGTTAGTGCCAAATGTTGTTCATGCTCTTCCTTGGTCTTAGCGTAGCTGAGAATGTCATCAATGAACAAAAGGGTCAAGGTATTCACGAAAGACATTGTTCATGAGATCCATAAATGCAACTGATGCATTCGTAAGACCAAATGACATAACCAAGAACTCATAATGACCATAACGAGTACGAAATGCTGTCTTCGCGACATCTCCTTCCCTAACCCTAAGATGATCATTCCCTAAACGAAGATCAATATTAGAGAGGAGCTTAGACCCTTGAATCTAATCGAACAAATCATCTATTCTGGGGAGTGGATACCTTTTCTTTATAGTGACTTTGTTGAGCTGCCGATAATCGATACACATTCTAAGGGTTCCATCTTTCTTCTTTACAAACAACACTAGAGCTCCCCGAGGGGATATGCTCGGCTGAATGAAACCCTTATCAGTGAGATCTTTTAACTGCAACTTCAACTCTTTGAGTTCTACTGGAGCTATTCAGTAAGGAGGATTTAAAATTGGTTTAGTATCGGTTCTAAGTTGTTACCAAAGTCGATCTCTCGAAGGGGAGGGATCCAGGCATATCTTCAGGAAACACATGTAGGCACTCATTCACTACAGGCACTGTTTCTATGAAAGGAATGTAATGATGTAAATCATTAACACTCACAAGATGACATAGTAACCCCGTGGACATCATTTTATTGGCCTTAAGATTCGAAATCAAGGGATCAAAACGACTAGAATTGTAACCTTCCCAGACTAAATCTTCTTCATTAGGGAAGTGAAATCTCACAACTCTACTACGATAGTCCAAGCAAGCATAACAACTGTGAAGCCAGTCCATACCAAGAATAATATCAAAATCATGCATGGGTAACTCAATCAAGTTTGCACACATAGTCTTACAACTTAGAGCTATTGTGCAATCCTTGTTTACCCTATCAGTTCTTACATTTTCTCCTAAAGCCCTACTAACCACCAAAGGATCTTGCAGAACTTCAGGTAGTATTTAAAAAGTAAGGGCAAGAAAAGGAGTCACAAAGGAAACCGTAGACCCTGGATCAAGTAAAGCATAAATCGAAGTTGAGAATACTTGCAGCATACCTGTGACCACATCAACGGACTTCTCTTGCTCCTCCCTTCCATTAAGGGCATACAATATGTTCCTCTTGGAAGGCTCGGCTGCTGCTTCACCCTGTGGGTTAGGCCTAGGCTGAGCATTACCTCCTGCCTGACCTCTGTTCTGTGGAAAGTCTCTAACCATGTTTCAACTCTTACCATAACCGAAGCAGGCATTTGTGCCTTGTCTGTACTCTCCACTGTGAGCTCGGTCACACTTAGCACAATTCTTCTAAGGACGCTGCTTCTCACCTTCAGTACCCTTCTTGGGATCAGTTTTGCCTCGTTTAGGTGTAGCACCCCTCTGAGGATTTGAATTTCTAGAACTCTGTTGCCCCTTTTGAACCTTGGTTGCTCACAAACGCCAAAATTGTTTCTGTGGCCTCCAAGACTGGGACCTTTCTGATCTTGAGGACTAGGCCTCCTAACATCACGAACACCACTCTTTCTGCGGCTGTCCTCTACTTGCTGGACATGAACCATCAACCTGGAAAGATCCATATTATCATGGAGCCTCGCGGATCGACACTCCTCCTCCATGTCTCCATTTATTCTTGTCAGGAACCTGCTCATCTCATCTCTGCTGTTAGAAACTAGGGAAGTAGCATACCTGGATGATTTCAAAAAAGTTCAGTATTCTCCCCATTCTTGCTTTTAAATACTAGGGAAAGTAACATACATTGATAGCTGAACAAACTTCAGGGAATACGCCCTCACCATCACAAAGCTTTGTTTAAGGTTGATGAACTCCACAACCTTGGCCTATCTCATCTCTCTAGAGAAAAATCTCTCCAGAAATGCTGTCTTGAACAGCTCCCATGTGACTGGAACTCCACCTAAAACACGACTATCTTGCCACATCTTGCACCAACTCTGTGCAACATCCTTGAGCTGTAGTAAGCCAACTCAGCCTTCTCAATATCAGTGGCCCCCGTAGTCACTAGGATCTTATGCACCTCGTCTACAAAATGAGTATCCTCCGATGTCTTAGCCCCTGTGTATATGAGAGGGTTAATCCTCGTGAAAAATCTCGCAGTCTGTCAGCCATGCTGCTACGAATTCGTTTGCGAGCTAAGGACAAGGAAATACAAAGAGAAACAACCTTAGTTTTAAAGAGCTTGAGAAACGTTCAAAGGAAAGTACCCCAGGATGGAAAACCCATACCGTTTGATATTGTTTAAGTGTGAAGCTGATGCCCGGAAACTCCTCCACACCACGCCCAATTCACTTCAACGTACACCCCACTCGACGAACCTCTCTTAGCCTTGACATTTGATTATTTTGTCCTTTACTTAAAAATTCTTTTGAGTTCTTCAAGTGTGAAGAACTCTTGATGTATTTTCTGGTTTTTGTTGTGTTTGGAAGAATAACGTAAGAGAGAGAGTTGAGAAACGTAAGGGAGAGAGAGTTATTAGGATTAGGAGACTAAATTCAAGACTTAGTCAAAATAGGATTTAATTAACTTAATAAAAATATGATTTATTTTAATTAATACATGAAAGGATCTTTTTACCCTTAATGAATATATTTTAATTGATGATTAAATAATCAATTCCTTGCTCCTAGTGGGGCTCGAACCCGAGTGGCAATCCATTAGCGAAATGGGTCACTCTGGTTCGCCCAAAATTCGAAAAGCTCTTTTCATTAAATTAATTAATTAATTTATTAACTCCTCAGGTTAATTACAATATTACCCTTGGCCTGGAAATGATCATTTACCCCTGGACCCTCAATACATAAAAGTTCTTCTATTAAGTCCGGTAAAGACTGCTTCGATTAAATCTTCATTTTCGCGAGCCTTACTTGGTTGGTTCCAACCATTCCAAGCCCAAATAACTCCCCAAGTTAGTTGACTTGACGTAGTAAGATTTCTAAGGTATGGTTCTACGCGTATTAATCCGTGTGAACCTTGGTTTAATCGCAAGTATTATTGACACTCTATGTCTTGATGCTATTCATTTTTAGGGGTTGTTACAATTAATTATGAATGTGACCCACTAACTATTCAACTATAATACTCATTTAACAAAATTTCATCAACTAAACATTCATAGTTATCGAATAGTTTAAAATACCCCTTTAAATTTTTTCGAAAGGAATCAAAATAGTCCTACTTCTCAAAATGACTTAGCAGGTTGTTACAGATACTTGGCATCATGAATATGATCTAGGTTTTTAGAATATTAGTAATCAAGGTAATTAGTTATTATTTTTTTAGTACCGGATTATATTTATTATTTGTAAGCCAAGAACAAGTAGAACAAAACTATAAAGGGAAGGATTAGGGTTTCAAGCTTGTTTCGAGGTAGGTGATGATTATGATTCCCTGTGTTGGAATTATACTCTCATGAATTCTTCAAAGTAACATGTGCAGATGATGTTAGTTTGAAACTTTGACAATAAATAAGTCAAGCAGCACTTTGTATTATTTATAAACATCAAATAATACAACGATTACAAAGGTATGCAACCTAATGAATTATAAACTCTAATTAGAGAAATTATAAACTCTAATTCCTAGGTCAAAAATTATGAACTCTAATTTCTAGCTATCCAAAGACCAAAAAAACCCGATATTATATCTTTGCAAATATACTAAAAACATGTTGACATCACATTTGGCTGTGAAAGACTAAAACTGATTTTATCTAAAGAATATAAGTACTTATAATCCAATTACTCCACCAAGAAGTAGTAACAGAAATCCCCCAATTCACTTGGAGAAGTGATTTTTAAAAAAAAATTAAATCTGAAAAAACTGATTATTCCTCATTAAAGTGATAAAACATAAAAGTACCCTGAAATCCAGATCCAAAATCGTTAACATAAATAGTAGAACAAACTGATTTTTTTTTTAAAAAAATCACGTTGTTGACAATCCTTTGACGAGTATAGACCAGACGTTTAGTCCGGCAGTCACAAGAATCCATATCTCCGGCAGCAACTCCACCTCCCTAAGCCTGAGTAGACGTCTATTTTGTATCATCCATCTCAATTTCTGACCTAATAGAATTTATTTCTTCACAATAAAAATATAAAGAAGTAAAGCATGTTACTAAATTTTAAAAGAGAAATACAAAAAAGAGTCAGATTACAAGAGTTTTATGAATAAAATTAATATTACATAAATCCATGTATAATTTATTACGGAATCTAAGTATTTTTGTATGCAGAATAGAAGGTAGAAATGCTAATACATGTTTAACTAATTTCTTCATAAGTAATATCTGCATAAATAATATATAAATTTACTCATAATTAATCTCTACATTACTACGATATGCATAACTCTATATAATTACGAAACATCCCCTTAGTACCCCTTAACAGTTTTAAAAGAAAAGCTTTAGGTAATATCAATCTTAATTCGTACGCCTTCCAAAATGATATTGGTCAACAATTAATGATACGCCAATGACTAGGATGGAATAATCTTATGGAAATAATTATAAGATTAGACATTATTGTGAGAAATTGGGATAAGCCATCAACGTTGGCTATGCGGCTTTATTGTTACAACATCGTTTTTATATACATTTTGATTAATATATTTTGAGACATGATAATCAATACTTTTAACATAATATTAACTAATTGTGTTTGAATGATTATAATGAGATAAGTTAAATGCAGAAAGTAACGATTTACGTATAAGCATGAAACTTAATGAAATTAAAATTTCATCCACCAACAAGCCAAAAGGGATGAAACTCGATATATACTTGGACTCTATAATCAATTTGTAACTCGAAAATACTACTGGTTTTGAATACCAACTCATTAATCCGAGTTGGCTTTTTGGGTAAGTATTTGACCGTTAGTTCGACTTGTTCTTAAAATTGAGGTAACTCAAACATTAAGATTTGGATGCTTGCTTTTTAAATCACTTTTAAAACATATTTCTTCTGCCTGGGTTGGAACAAATGTGTGCTTTGGGGAATCAGTGGTCTTTAGGGAAAAACCCATATATTTTGCTTTCAAGGATACGAAATAGGACTCCGTCTATAAAATTGTTTTTGGTCTGATACAAGTGTAAGCCATGAGTTTGGGAGTTTTGTATTATTCTTGAAAGTATTGTTCATTGCGTATGGTTGTTGGCAGTATTGAGCATTGTGTATTGATGTGAAGTCAAAATACACATTTTTATCATTATTTACCGCAATATTTATAATTTTGATTTATTCGTTTTGAGCATAAATTTTATGGCTTGTGTTAAATTGCGTATTTTATTTGTAGGATTTATTTGGTTGAAAAATGAAGAAGTTTGGAGCTAAAATAATATAAAGATGAAATGTTGAAAAAGGAAATCAAGCAAGCAGCTTATTGAATTAAAGTAAATAAAATAATATATTTAATATAAGATGCATATTTCTGCAATTTGTGAATTGCAAAAGTAAAATTGTCACGTGGCTTTCTCTCAATGCACTGGCTAATGAATGGCAGTGCAGAATCTTCTGTTCACGCGGCACTACTGTTCACACGCTAAAAAAGGAAAAGAAGTACTTCAATTCTTTTTGGTTTTGTATTTCTAAGTGTTTGGACTCAATTATTTTATTTAGGGTTTCTATATCAATTCATAGGACACGGAAAATAATTATTTAGGGGAGGCCAAGAAGCCAAATACAAGACATAACATAAATTTTCTCTTTGCTTTGGAGCTTTGTAAGAGCTGTCTTGGAGGCGAGAGAATTGTAAATTATTCTTTATTCTCCTTTATTATTTATTTGTATTTGTGATTAATAAAAGATAGTTTAACTATTGTTCTTAACTTTTATGACTAACACAAGCATATTTATTTTAATACATTTTGATTGTGTTTTGAGATAATGAGTAGCTAACCTCCACAACTAGGTTTCTGGGAACCATGAGAGATTAAACAAAGTATGAATAGTAATTAAGCAATTCTCAAATTTTTTTTTGCATGTATTGATAATTCTTTCGTTTAGAAATGTTTGATACAACGCCTTGCCATAGACTTGTGATATGTGTAACGTTTCATGTCTTATTTCATCTCCGAGTCGATTTAAATGAATTAACTAGTTGTAGACTAGTGTAAAAGACATTAGTCTGACCTGATGAGTATTAGTTTAGGTTTCTACCCATATTTTATGAACTTATATCTTTCTTCTCTCATTATATGGCCTTGTTGCAATATTTGACATTTCGTGCTTTATTGGACGACTATGTATTGGATTTTGTTTGATCTTGAAGCATTTTTTAGATTACTTGGGAGTTGACGTCATTCCAAATGTGTACTGTTCATGGTTGTTACGAAGTTCTTCAATGATGTCGATGACGTCATTGAGTTTACGCCTGCTATCTAGAGGGGTACCTTTATGAGTTTAATGTTAGGCTGGGCAGCGGCCCCTTGGTTTACTCTTGCTAGCTGGGCAGGTGGCCTGTGAGTTTATTGTCTTGATGGGGGAGCCCCATCCTTATTTTATGCGGTTTAGAGGCCCATTTTATGCTTCTTGGATCTGGAAACAACGTACTTCTTTCTTAGTAGTTTAGCTATTTTTTGTACCTGTCGGGCTTGTGGACTCCGTTCGAGATATTTTGTGTACCATCTAGGCTTATGGGTTAGATAAGTTTATTTTGGTTGTACTTAGTTCTCCATATTTTACTACGGCTGAGTGCTTTTCTTTAAATTCCACTTCAATCTCACTTTATATCTAGATTATATCCTTCCATATTGTCTTTACCTTTCTTTCTCAGTCGACCTATAAAACCTATTGAGTACATATGAATTTTCGTACTAATGCAACACTTTGCATCTGTTATTGATGTAAGTTCTAGAACCATCTACCAATGGTGATAATTTGACCTCTTTGCACCGCGTTATCGGAGGCGATCACTTGGCTTCCTAGACTTTCTTGTATCTTCTATATTTTATATAGATACTCTTTTATTTTTTAGGCAAGCTTGTATTTTTGGTCCACTTTGTGACTTGTAATATATTTTTAAAACAACTCTGTACTTGTGACTTCCAAGTTCTTGAAAAATCTTATGTATATATTTTTTGCTTGCTTCCGCTTATTGTCTTGTTCTTTTGTTAAATTGTTTATTCTGCTTGTTTTACGCTTAAACTCAATACTTGTAATTTTGGGTTACTGGTTGAATTATCTAGTGGTGGGTTATAGGAGGTTTTATCATGTGTAACACTCGAAAATATTATTCGAATTGAGACTTGAACCATCCTTCGCTGTGAGTAAGATTTTACCAAGGAATTTAAAATTTCTTAAGTATTTACGTCAGGTGACTATATGTAGCACCTTGTGTTGCAAAACAAACTAAATTGGAAATAGCAAAATCAAAAATTTTGTAAGTTATGCTTATATATGAGTTTTGAGTAAACTTCAAATTACCATTACTCCAAGCTCAGGATGAGTTAGGTGTGCTACGAGATACCATAGGAAATATCATTGAATTACATTTTCAAAGCAACCGAGTTTTCTCAGTTTCGAGTTTGTATGAGGGAGATATGTTCATTCGCAGTGGGCTGTCTAGATATGGAAAGTCCAAACCAGATTTTAGAAGATTATTATGGTCTTTCCACTATCCAATCAAATAAATTCATTTTGGTAATTAAGTTTGGGTCAAAAAGTGATTGGATTCAGTTTACGCTGCATGAAAATAACTTAGGGTTTTTGTGAGAAGAGAAAAGAGGAGAGGATCAAGACGTTTGTTCAAGTTCTTGAGTCTTACCCCAGATTTTTGACATGGTTTTGATCCCTAAGAGGTGTGTAAGTTTCAATAGTGTTGGGTTCATTCACCCACACACCAATCATGTTATCTTCAGCATAATTTCATTCTCAAAAGTTGAAGGAATTGAGTTCTTGATAAGTGTTTCGAAGTTCATTTGAATCTTGTTTTGTTGGGGTTTTGATGATTTCTTGAGATTAAAAAGTGAGAGTTTTGCATATTAATTTGACTAGATTAGTGTGCAATCAAGTTGGGTAATTATATCTAAGGAAAACTTAAGAAAATAAATCGATTAAAGCAATTTAGGATTGGAAAACAAAAGACAAATTTTGTCAGAATTGTCTGGTGAATGGTAGTTCGATGCACCAAGAATGGGCTAATAGGGCAAGATTGGCGTGCCAGAAGTGCACAAATATCATGTCTATGAACTATAGGGGTCGGCACCCCGTGTTAGGAATGTGCGAGGGTCGCCTGCCCCCACTCATTTTCCATCGGTTGTCCCGTTTAAGTACCTTTTAAGTGTAACTTCAGTCCTTTTGATTCTAAACACTTTAAAACATTTGTAAACACCTATAAATAATTCACAACATGAATCATAACCTTGAATTCATAATTCAAATTCAAGGTAGAGTTGAGAGTTAAGTTTTGAGAGTTCTTTCGGACATTCTAAGGAAGTCCCTTTGAATCTTTTTGAGGAGTCTTATACAACTTCTAATAAATTGTTTCAAGACTCGAGCAAGTGAGTATGATGATGAGGATTCATGAGTTAAATTTCTCATTATGAGACATTTCATATCATGAACCATAACTCTTGAATTCATAATTCATATTAAAGAGAGAGTTAAGAGTAGAATTCGAGAAAGTCTTTGAGTTTAATTTTGGATCCTTTGAGAACAACTATAAATTTGATCCAAGTGTTTAGGAAGTAAGTAGGATAAAAAGAAGAGACGGATACATGATTTCCATATTGTTATACCCTTGATATCGAGGTACTCATGCCCGATAATTCCACATGAATTCCACAAGCTGTGTTCTTTAAAAGGAGTGGTATCTTAAAGTTCTATGTCTTGGGTGCATGATCCTTTTGAGATTATATTCCTAATCATGAGACTATATTTTACCTATGAAGTCTTTGAATTGAGTTGTTCATGCTCATAACTCTGCATGAACCCTATAAGTCGAGCAGTCTTGAGATGACAAGTATTTTTAAGTCATTTAGTTGAGTAATTCATGCTCATAATTTCACATGTACCCTCAGAGTTGAGAACTCTTAAAATGAGTAGTATTATTAAAGTTATTGAGTTCCAAGTACTGAGTTCTATCTATGGTTGTTGAAAATCTTGAATTGAGTGGTTGACATCCATAATTTGGCATGAACTTTGTTCTGAGAAGTCTTTGACAGATTTTTCTAAACTTGTTTTAAGACTTGAGCACTAGAGTTCAGAAAGAGCACAGTCGAGTTCATTTTATTGAAAATGATATATGAGAACTAAGTATTTCCAAGAGAAAATGTGTTCACTTTTAGAAGAGGAGGAAACTAAGATTTCCAAAAGAGATTTGAGCAGTTGAGTAGCATCTCTTTTTAGAGAAAGATTTTGAGTAATAATTTCAAACCACATAAAAGAGTTATGTTTTTAAACATATGAGATAAGTATATTTTGGGAGTTGTATTATGAAACGATATGGGGACGAGTTCTGATAACTCAACACTCCATAAACCATGTAGCCGACATGGGTAGAAAGACCCATACTTTTTAAATGATTTGAAATAACCTTATCCCTATACAAGAATCAGGTTCTTGTATTTTTGTCTCAACACAATAAAAAATATATTCAATCCAGGAAACCTTCCTACTTCAAGGAAGGCAAAAACCACACCACAATCTTATTTAGTTCAAGATTCACGTCCTTTTAAGGATTAAAACTCAGAAGGAACTTAGTCTAGTACTTTTAATTCTCCAACGAATAACAAGGACTAGGTTAAAACAAAGAAGTTTCCCCCGAAGATGTAACATAATCCCCCCTATCTCAATAAGCATAGGTAAGTCATGTAACTCCTGCTGCAAGTGCATCAATGATTTTTAGATGTGAACCAGGTTCATTTGCAATGTTCCCTAAATTTGCATCATCAAAGATGTTGGATATCATTTCACTTTCCTAAGTTTTTCAATCTTGTCTCTTTGATTTTTATCATCCTTTTAAAGGACTTCACTGCCGCCTTAAAAATCAAAGAACGAGAGGAATTTTTCCATCATTTTAGCACCTCTTTGGAGCATGCACTATTCATGTACAAGGTTGACGTTTTCCCTCTCACCTTCACCTTAAACACTAGTCAAAGATTAGTCTTGGGAATCCAGATTAGCTTGGTCCCCTTATTGTGAGTAAAAGGATGAGTAAGATTTCTTCTAGTCCATAAAGGCAATTGAGAAAACCTTATATCTGGAGCCTTTTATTTGGAACCAAGTTCTTAATCGTTTCAGCATTTTCCTTTTTGGTGAACTAAAACATTTTTCTGAAAGGCCTCAAATAGAGTTTTACATTGATTATTTAGATGACTTGAATTTCCACAATGAGTGCATAAACTTTTAGACATGTGAATAGTGTGTGCTACAAGATTATTCTTTTTTCTGCAACCTATCCCACTTCGACAGGTGGTGTGCCTTTCTTGAATCTGAGTTAAAATTTTAGAGGACCTGGTCCATCTAAGATTTTATTTCAGATCAAGTTTTGTATGATGAAAATTTTCTTGTAGAAGCCTATTTCTTTCGGTTAAGCATGGAAATATATGGTTAGCTGTTTTACTTTTTCTTCCAAAGCTAATTGAAGTTCATTAGTAGAGTTTTTGACCTTGTGATTTAACTCTAGGGTCTTAGCCCGTTCTTTGATTTATTTTGAAGACATTGATTTTGTTTCTCAAGACTATCATTTTCTTCTCTTAGATATGCATAGTTTTCCATCATTTGTTCTCTTTCAAAACAGATTGGTTGATATGCATTTATAAGAGTACTCAACAACAGTTCTAGTTCTCTTTTAAAATATGAATCAATATTTAGTTTAATGTGATTAAGACTTACCTCACATTTTTTTCATCTTCTTCATTATCTTAAGAATCTGATTAAACAATGAGTGCAAGAAAATTATATTTATTTATTTGTTCTAATGCAAGTATTAATTGATTTTTGAATCCTCCACCCTCATATTCTTCTTCTGATGAGTCCCCATAGAGGAGAAGACCCTTTTCATTTAGAGATCAGCTTCATGATTGATCATTCATCTTTTTGTGGGATGTACTTATCATCCTTGATTTCTTTTACTTTCCGCAAATTGTTCCTCTTTACTGTAGAGCTTTTAATTGACAAAACTTGATAAAGTGATCCGAACTTCCACACTTGTGATAAACTTGATCTATTGGATTTTAAGTGGTTTTCTGAGAGCAGCTTCTTTGAAGCACTTGTCCACTTTTTACATTTTTAAGAACATTTTGGTCTTTAGCGCACTGTTTTAATCCTCAAAATCTTTTGGTGTTGTGCCTTTTTTGTTTTTTTTCTCTAGTTCATAGGTCATGAGATTTCCGATGAGTTCTTCCATAGCTAACTTATCTAGATCACGTGATTCAGTAATGGCTTTTACCTTGGTTTCCCTAGACTCTAGAAGAACACTCAAAAGTTTTCTAACTGCCTTCTCTTTGGGAATTATTTCTTAGTGAGTAGATTTCATTAATTATATAAGTTAACCTGCTTTGCATCTCTTGGATTGGTTCACCTTCTGCCATTCGAAACAATTTGTATTGTATGTTCTTATTATCAATTTTAGACTTAGTAACTTGAATTGTTCCTTCATGCGCATTTTGCAAAGTTCCCCATATTGCTTTTGCATCTTAATACGATAAGATTTGGTTGTATTCATACGGACCTATTATGTATATCAGGAACATTGTTGCTTTAGATTTGTTCTAAATTGCAAGTTTATTTGCAACGTTCCGTTCTTTCCTATCCTTTGGTACTTTAGTGGTTCCATCAGTTCCTTTCTTCATGGGTATGGTTGGACCAGCCAACATGACTCCCCACTGGTCTGGATTTCTACTAGTATGTAATCCATCATGTGGTTCTTCCATTATCTATAATACTTTTCATTAAATAGTTGTTGTCGAGTTTGAGAAGCTCTTTCTTGTGGTGTACGTGGTGCAGTCATTGATCTTTTTCAAGATGTTAGTCTTTTAATTAAATGACATGATCTTATACCAATTGAATAATGGTACCCTGTAAAAGAACTAGGTTCTTATACTTTTGTCACAAATACAATAATATATATTTTATCATGTAAACCTTCCTACCTCAAGGAAGGTAAAAACCAGACCACAATCTTATTTACTTTAAGATTCACGTCCTTTTCAGTATAACAACTCAAAAGGAACTAACTCTAGTATCTTTAACCCTCCAACGATTTACTATAATTGAAGACTCACCTCTCCAAGAAGTCAAACTCGCTTCATATTACAATTCCCTCACAACTCTCTCTTAACTCTACCTCCAAGAGGTCAAACCCACTTTTTGTTACAATTCTCTCAAGACTCTACTCTCCAAAAAGTCAAATCCACTTTTTGTTACAATTCTCTCATGACTCTACTCCCTAAAAAGTCAAACTCATTTTTGTTACACAATCTAGGAATTATTACAACTCAATAATAAACCTAGTAATAATTAATAAAGACTAATAACCTTAGACTTTAAATGATCAAACTTCAACATTCAATAGTTCATAGTGGAACAGAACTCGTGAACCTGGTCCTTGTGTTTCTACGACGAATACCTGTGATTTTTCTCCAGTAACTATTGCTCCGAAGATGATAATTTTAGTGAATATGCAATGGTCACCATTTTGGCTCTGCAGGAAATTTCACTCAATTTGTTTTTATGCAAAGACAACATTTTTCCTTAGTATTTTGAACCCTTTATATAGTTTGATTTGCTTAAAACTTCTACAAGGAAAGGAATAACAAATCCTTTCCCTTCTTGAAATTGTCTATATCTATTACTTTCCTCATTTGACTTGAATTATTACTTGTATAGTTCTTTCATTATTTGACTTGAATTGCTTCTTCTTTATTCCGTTCCTGTTTTATATCTTTCTATATTTGTTTCCTTCTTTATTTCTGCATTTTTTCTTCTTTGCCACAATCTCTCATAATTGTACAGGTCGTCTATAGTCACGTGTGAGAGCCTGGTTCACTTGATAGAGTAGACATAAGACAAAAAGTATTGAACCATGTTCACTTTATCAATCATCAGAACTGTTTTCCAATATGATTCCTTAATGATTTTTAGCACAAACTAGTGGATCCATTTAGTTGAGAGGTCTTATATCGTGGAAAAGTACAAGACATTTCTGGCACCATAGGTGAGGCATTGTATTAACACATAGCTCATAGTGATGGTTGTTAGTTAGAAAAATCTAACAAAGTTAAATTAAATTTATTATGAATAAACTAGGTAAATTATTCGTTGAACTATTTTTGTAATATATGATCTGTAACATCTCGTAACTCGGAATAGCTAGAATAGGCTAAGAAACAAAAAATAATCACTTTTGGAAAGAATAGGAAAAATTGGGAATATTTTCTATGTGTAAAAATGAGTTATTGGCAATTTTTCAAACGGCCATAACTCCTAGGGCAGGATTAGTTACGGTCCATTCTTTATATTGTTTGAAATACCTTGGAGAGATTTTTCCATGACCGCCGAGTTTGTGCATTGTCAAAATCGTATGAGGGAGATATGCCTATCACAAGTTGTAATGTTGGACTAAGGGAGGTCCAAATCCAGATTTTAGTGAGGGTAAAATTGTCTTTTCCCCCAACTATTTCTTTATTTGTTTTAAGGGTTTATTAGGAGTTAAACTAAGCGTTACTCAGTTTTAGAAAATATTATTCACGCTTAGGGCTTGGGAGAAAAAGAGAAGTAAAGAAGTAGAAGGTGGAAGACTAAGAATTCATCAAGAACACCAAATCTTCTAGTGGAATTCGTCGGGGGTAATCCCTAACAAGATCTGGGGACCCATCTTTCTTCCTAATAAGTGGAGGGTATTCAGATGTTAAGTCAAGTTGTGACTAACCAATTCGGGAAACATAGAGGAGCTCGACAAGATGGGACTGACACCTCGAGAGTTCGTGAGTTTCTGATAATGAATCCTAAGGGACCCATCTTTCTTCCTAACAAACAAGACCGGAGCACCCCAAGGTGAGACAATCGGTCGAATAAAGCATTTATCTAATAGATTTTTAATTGATCTTTTATCTCTTTTAACTCTGCTGGTGACATTCTGTATGGTGAACAGAGATAGGACGAGTATCTGGATTACATCTATGCTGAAAATCTATCTCTGTTTCAGGGGGGACTCTGGGTAAATCATCGGGAAAGACTTCTGGAAACTAACTGACTAGTTAAACTAAATTAAGAGAAGGTACCTCAACACTTGGGTCATTAACTCTGACTAACTGATATATACATCCCTTAGAAACTAACTTTCTCGCTTTAATGTACAAAATGAAACGACCCTTAGACACTACTAAACTACTAGCCCACTCTATGACTGACTCATTTGGAATTTGGAACTTGACAACTCGAGTTCTGCAATCTATTGATGCATAACAGGCATGGATCCAGTTCATACCTAGAATGATATCAAAATATACCATCTCTAACTCTATTAAATCATCTATTAAATCAACCATGGTACTCTTTTGACTGACAAAAACAAGACAATCACGATAGACACTTTCTGCTAGAATGGATTTACCAACAGGTGTGGACACTCTGAATGGGTCACTAAGTTTCTTAGGAGAAATTTAAAAGTTAATAGCAACATACGGAGTCATAAAAGATAAACTATCTCCAGGGTCTAATAATGCATAAGTCGTAAGGTCAAAGACTCGAATCATACCAGTGACATAATATGGAGAATTCTCTTGTTCATGGAGATTATTAAGAGCATACAAACGGTTTGTTCCTCCGCCTGTATCAGAAGAAACCCCCTTGGTGCAGCTCAGTCTAGTGGAGTTACTGATAAAGACTGAGCCCTATTGCCTCCGTTGCTACCGCTTCGCCTACTCTTTGGACATTCTTTCATGAAATGTCTGGTTTGAACGTACTTAAAACAACCTGCGAAGCCTTCGCGACAAATGCCAGAGTTATTCCTACCACACTTGGCCCAAGCAGCAAGCTTACTACCTCTTTGTGCCACACTACCTTGTGAATATGAAGGTCTAGCTCGGGAGTTCTGACTATGATGCTCAACTCTGTCTCTGGGCTCAGGAGGACTAGCAGACGATGGTGCATGCCTCTTTGATTTCTGAAACTATGGGCAACTTAAACCACTCTTTATTTGGCCACACTCATTCCAAGTCTTTGCTTCCTTGTTTTAATATTCTTCTCTATTCCTCAGGTTTTTCTCTTCAACTTGTTTGACATAAATTATAACCCTGGATATGTCCATGTCATCTATCAACATGGCATCCCTACCTTCCTTACTTGAAGTGCGACACAACCCTGCAACAAACAGACTCATTATGCTCCTCATGTCTTTCACCATCTATGGAACATAAAAAGAAAGCTAGGTGAACTTTATCCCATCATGGAGTCCTGTTTCAGAGTAAGGAACTCCCTCACCTTGGCTTCCTTTAATTCTCGAGGAAAGAACCTCCCCAACAATGCTTCTTCAAAGTAAGTCCAACTTGGATGTGGTGCATCCTCAGCTCTACCATCCTTCCATTGATCAAACTAGGTTCTGGCCACAACCTTCAATTTATATGAAGCCAATTTAACCCTCTCAGAGTGCACCGCATGCATTACTTCAAAAACCTTCAATTCTTCCACAAAATTTTCCGGATCTTCAGTAGTGCTTGATCCAGTGAAACTAGGAGAATTCCTCGTAAGGAACTTGTGAACTCTCGAGGTATCAGCCCCTTCTTGTCGATCTCTTTTGTGTTGCTCGACTTTATTAGTCACAACTTGACTTAGCATCCTGATAGCTTCCCAAAATTCAACATTGGTAACCTCTCCATGAGGTTGTACCTTAAGTGCATTTGGAACCTTTTGTTCCTCAACATTTCTTTGTGGTCGACCTCTAAATGCTCTTCTTGGAGGCATGATGATCTGAAAAAATGTATGTAAGCATAAATTACAGAGAGAGTTTAGAGAGAAAATCTTCGCACGAAAGAAAATGAAAGAAGTGAAACATTCTTGATTTTGTAGACTCCTAATCATAGATGTGGCGCGCTTCACACCGATGACTAAGAAACTATTGACAAAGCTTCATAGACTCACTAGGACTCTTGAAATTTGTGCTCTGATACCAAGTTTGTCACGCTCCGAGAATAGATCATGAGCGGGACTGGCACTCGAAAATAATTGTTGGCCCTCAAGCGAACCCTTGGCCTAGCTTACTTAACTCAACGGAATACTAAACTCAACTTAAACAAGAATAAGACATGTTTAAATTGAAGTACTTCATATCATAAATCTGTCCAAAATGGTATTTAAGTCTCAAAACTGACAACCACCCCAAACTTAAATACTATTGTCTATGAAGCCTCTAAACTGACTGAAGAGGGATGTTGGGACAGATCCCACAAGATCCTAAAACTAAACTACTGAAAGTAAATGAAATGGATGTCCTCCAAAAAGAAAAGGGGCTCACCACTGACTTTGGAGCTCAATCTGGATCAACAAAACGCCTCGTGCTGATCCTGGTAACCTGCGTCTGCATCATAAAACGACGCAGGCAACCTGTCAAAGTATATTGAATGTACGAGTACGCAAGTTAGAAAACTAACAACACTTAGGTTTGGAAGGGAATAAGATGAATACTTACCTTGGATCTCTAAACTCATGATCTACTAACTCTCATTCAATATGTGCAGTTTAAATAAATGCAATACAAAGAAATGCTGACTGAAAACATGCTTGAATCTCTGAGTATATGTCACATCCGGGGAGCACCCACTAGAAGTAACATGTCGTACTTGACCTCTCAGAGGTCTTATACAAGCCCATAGTTATCATTCATCAAATTATCAATATGATAATAAGAAGTCTCTAATATCTTTTGTCATCCTAGACTCAACATTATAAGAGTACTTTAAGGACACAACTCTTACAACATAATCCATAAGAACCATGATAAAAGACTTTACAGTAAATTAGACATAGGGCATCCTTGGACTTAAGGATTCCTTTCCTTGAGCTTGGGAATCACATATCAAGTTTCTCAATAATAGAGACATCCTTTAAGCATCCATAACCTAAACTTTGTATAAAGAGTATAGAAGAATTGAGTTAGTACAAGAATGCACTAAGTAATAACAGCCACGCGAAAACATGCATTTAAAAGGGACAATTTTCTTAAAATCATACTTCATGCCTTTTTGTCAAATCTTCATAAAACTATGATACATTAACATTTATATCATTCACATACATCATATAGACATATTCAAAATCAAAACATCATATAAAATCACACATAGAATTTAGACAACATTTGAGGTCACTTTACAGTGAGCTATTTTCATTTTACAGTGACTATTTCCTCTTTACGGTGAACATCTTTTCTTTAACTGCTTAACCTCCCAAGTAACCCTCTAGTGATACTTGGTGCAATGCATCACCTTAAGGACACAAGGAATCATTCATACAGCCTAAATAAGTCATCACCTACTATCATAGAAGTATAATACATTATAGTCACATTTAAGCCAAGACCATAGGAACATTACTGTAAGCTACGTCAACTTGCACATCTATTCACTTAACTTCACATAAATGCACTATAATACCTTACTCACAATCCCAATCTAAGTCCACTAGTGCAATGTAAATGTGAAGCCCATAACCTCACACATACTTAGTGAACTTATCATGCGACCATAAGTCTTAATACTATATTTCATACATCAACAAGTAAATACAACTTCAGTCAAGTCAGCAAAACTTTCATCATATAGTCATTAAGACTAATATAGTGCACATAAAAATAAGCCCACATCATATACACTCATACCATACACATCTTCATAACAAATAGACCATTACTACAAAGTCATGCATAAGGAACATATACATAGACACATGCATTAGAACACCTTCCTAGGACTTCTCTCAACAGCCACTTGTGAAATGTATCGGTAAGTCCTATATCCACTCCTACACTAAGCAACTACCTTTAAGTTATTCTAGTTAGGGTCCTTACTTTATTTCCATTTTATATTTACTTTAGGAAAACTATAGCCTTAAATGACACTAAGACCATGGGTGCTACATGGAATTTGGTGTTCTGGAGCCTTACACCAATGGAAGGTGTTCTTACCTAGCAAAGGTAGAACACTAACACATGCTAGCATACTAGTGAATTCACTTGCTTGATCCTATGTGGCTAGCATAGTTATGGAACTTGGAGGTATATATGGAAACATTCCACTATGCCCTTGGGCTACGAGGCTAACCACCTCATGAGGCTTATGGTAACCTACCTTCCTTCAATGGGAAGGGACACCCCCCCACTTCAATTTCACTCGGTGCTAAGCTAAGTTCCCTTTATTGAAAATGCTTTATTAACTTTATCTTATAAAATTAGGGTTAGGATATTGACTCGTCATATGATTAGGCTCATAGGTCATAGATGAGAGTTCATCAACTTAAATCATGTGAGAAACTCTTTCACATGGACATAGCATATGTAAGCACCTATATAGCTTAGGGTACACATGAGCAAACCTTTCAAGGCCCCTCTATTGACTAGATCTTCATACATGTGTGTGTGTGTGTATACTTATATATGAGAAAACCTTTCACATAACACATTAATGTCACACATGTTCATATATCAATGCATAAGTCTATAGGTGTACCTATATGAGCAATCCTTTCATATCAACACTCCAAGACACCATGCACATTCAAACTTCATTGTATCATATACTTAACATCATAGAATATGAGACATATTCATAACATTTCCATACTTTCATTTTCATGTACTTAGAAAACCAAACCTAGGAACTATCATATAAAGGCACACGTGTGTAATGCATAGACAAGGTCTCATACCCTTGCCCAAACTAGTACACCTATCAATTCATCCTAGTTAAGGGAATACATATCATAGTTCACATACATTTACCTTACTTTCTAGGAGTAGACATTTAGTGAATACGAGAACTACCTTTCATTAGACACCATGGCCCTTTGCTACATTAAGCATGCATAATCTGTGAGTGTGTGTGTACATTGGTCAACATGATCACATAATGGATATCAACCAACACGCTGAGGAAGGAACCCTCTTAGACCACAATGCACAAACAAACATAGACCACACAACACAATTTTACTTAGGAGGCAAGCTAACTTCACATTACACTTTAAGACTCCTAACATTAAGTATTCACACATTCACATAGGGGTACATGGGAAGGGGTCATCAAATCTTAACACTTCATTAATGACAGCACCTATACATGATCTTACCATAGCAATTTACATTCTTATTCCACTATCTACATAACCTACATTCACAACTAGAATAGAAGACTAGGAATAAGATACACATAGTATTATCATCATAACCACACACTCATATATTCATCAATTTGCATTCAAGTTCATAATCAACACATATATATAATGACAATAAAATAAAGACTGCCACCATAAGTGGACCATACCATACAATGTCTTACAAGGCTTCATCAACAATACTATAGAGAAGTAGAAGAGTATAGCAATTCTTACCAATCCTTTAACCTTAGATCATCATTGATCAATACAAGTATTTCATCAACAATTTAAGTATAGGGAAGTATCTAAATATATATTGACAAAAAATAAATCATACTAAATTCCCTACAAGATCATGATATCAACATACACACTAAACCACCAATTCAATAGAGAGTAAAGAAATTTAAATCACTCACCAATTTCCCTTGCTTTGATCATTAATAACAATTTATCAACAATATATATGTAGGGGAGTATCTAAAGAGATCATAAACAAACGAGATCATGCTTAATCTACCCTCGCATTGAGATCACATCATATACATTATATTACTAATCTATAGACTAGAAGAACCTAGATCAATTCCTACCAAGCCTTCTTTATTTTGATAATACAAAATTCATACCCACAATCAACCATAATATCAACCTAAGGCAATAGCTATGATCATCTTAACATAATCGAATTCCATATTCATACATTATAGACTCAATGTTACGATGAATACATGGAGACATAGGCTAGTCTTATTCAAATCTTCATATTGGTCCACATGGATAATTCATCGACAATTAACCATCAATATACATAATAAACAGTAAACATATGCAATTCAACGTAATAAAATCACAAATCCACTAATAACAAGCCACGAACACAATACCCATACATCGGCTAAATCGAGTTTGGGAAGGGGCATGGGTTCACAATGGGATTGGATTGAAATTCACGTTAAAACCAATAAATTATCATCAATTCATCATGATAAATCCTTTGAAAAAGTTTTGAGAAAAAGCCCATGGCTAGAATACGTTTTAAAAAGAACCCATACCACACATATCATCAAGGTCACAACATTCATATTTAATGTAACAAACTTACAGGAAACACTAACATAATATCATTAAGCATTTTAAGCAACATAAGCATACATTTGGAAACTTTCCACAATTCAAAGCACACACTTACTTCTTCAGTTTTATTTCATTTATGTAGGAACACATTCTCCAACATTAGACATATTCATCACATAATTTAAAGCTCAACATGAAATAACCTTCGAATCACACATTGGCACATAACATGAAAACTTTGAAGCAATTAAGCAAGTATAGTAAGCTACACATTGACACGAGGAATATAGATTAACTACAAATCTACTCATGTGACTAAGATGTTATCAAGATTATGCAAGACATATCATCATCAATGAAATTCATAACATTAGGAGTTATGCAACTCATACTAATGCGAATCTCCAAAACAAACCACACTATAAAGGATTTTTGCTTCAAGCTTGAGTATGAATAGAAAGAAAGATAAGGATATCAACTACGTACCTACTCAACTCATTATCTCCCACTTATGTTAAACTCATCTAAAACAAATCAAAAAAATCACAAAGGACTTACGACTTAACAAGTCCTTCACTACGGATTAGTCGCCTCTTTAGCTCCGAGAACATAGAAATGATTCCTCTTTGGAGCATTGGGATCCGGACCATCATGATGAGCTTGGTTGACCTCATTCCCTTTTTCCTTGTGGTTAGGGAAATCTCTCATCTTGTGACCCCTTATCACGCACCGAGCTACCCCTGAGACACGGACACGGAACCTAGGACCACAAATGATCGTAAGCTAACCCTGCTGGCATTATCATGAGTATACTAAACATAATAAATTGTTGCGAAAGCTAAATCATACTTAAAATGAAAAGATGGGGAATACCCATATTCTATAATAGAGATATTTGAAAACAATGAGTTTAATACAAAAGAAATATTAACTCAATACTAAGCTGAATCTAACTATGTCTGGAAATAGCCTCTAAACTAGACTAGAAATACTGGGACAAGCCCTAGCTAAATCTAACAAAAACTGAAACTAAATAACTAAAGACTGAAATGAAACTCATGACTGTTGTCCTCAGAGAATGAGGACTCACCACTAAATATGCTTAACTAGAGATCGGGAAATCGATCTATGCGTGATCTGGATGCTGAGAACCTTAACCTACATCACGAGAAGATGTACCGCACGTATTGCATCATTACTTGAAAGGTACAGAGCATGTAGGATAGAGTAAAGCGGAAACAAAACATAAATGAACAAGAACAAAAACAAGTATAATAATCCAAACGTGATGTGCTGATTTTTGAGCTAACAAAATGCAATGACCAATTTATAACATGTTGAGACTGAATACTGAATATACTGATAAATGGTAATTGCAGAGAGTCTGACTGAACTGTGGGAGCTACTAATAACTGAAAATAAAACCACATGAGCTAAATGTGGAATACGATGTATACTCCCTATCGAGAGGACCCAATATACCCTGCCAAAGGTATAAAGGCATGCTGGAGTGATCACTAAACTGATTTCCCACATAGGACACTTACAACCTACTAGGCTAGTAGTTCTGGGACTATTGGGTACGCTTAACCCTAGTCCAACTCGGTATTATGCTACTCCCAATTAATTTTGTTAATTAATTGATTATATCTGAATTTCTTTAAATACTGGATAGCTCGAAACTGAACATGCAAACTGAGAATGCAACAATTAATCTAGTAATTATGCATTTATAACTGAGGCATATATATCTGAAGTGTCTGAAATATATGACCTAGCATGTGTAATTCAAGGACTATAGAAATACAAAGCTAGGGTTTTGAAATTCATGCGACAATCTGAGTAATAACATGATAATCTGATTTGGAACATATATTTAATAAATTCATGAAGTTATATCAAAGTTCTAGGACCCCTAGGTTTAATCAAGATAAGAGAATCAAGAACTGACTGAAACTAAGGACCCAATGGGTGAAAGGAACCCACTAGTGAAATCCCACATACCTGGTGATGAAATTCACGGAAAAATACTTAAGTTTTGGGGCTGGAACTGCTGGATCTTGTGGCGTTCTTGAGAATTTTTCTCCTCTCTTGCTTCTAATTTTCTAAGTTTTGATTTAATGATTTGACTTGGATATGTTTTCATTATGTTTCTAGGCTTAAACTTACTAAAATCTGATGACTTAGGATCAAAATGACGTAACTTGGGGTTTAAACGGAGTGGGAAAGGTCAAAAAGATCCCTGGGAAGGTTGCTGTCGGGCCTCACGACGGCCAGGACTGACAGTCTGTCGTGTGCCCGACGCCCCGTCGTTGGGTCCGTCGTGAGGGCCTGTTAGACATGCCTTTACGAAAATGGGTATAACTTTTAACTAGAAGGTCTGATTTTAGCAAGGTTGGTTGATATGGAAATATAATTCAATTAATCTGTGGGTAGGTCATGGGAGACCTAATCCATTTTGTGCTAATAGTTATGATCATTTTAAGTTGACCCTACTGCTTTTCCCCTTAATTGGCTGCAAATTTTCCACCTACGGACCGTAGGTCCACCTACGAACCATGCTGATAATCCATAGCTCTTGTCATAGAGTGGTTGAAGGGAGTCTTGATCGACGGTCACGGACTACGGACCGTCGTTTGAACTACGGACCATAAGTCCGTCCGTCGTCCAAGACTTAACCAATTTTTCTAGGCTGAAATTTGTGGGAGTTTCTGATCCCATCAACGGTTGTGCAGGACGGACTGCGGTTCAGGCTACGGTCCGTCGATGCCACCGTTGGTAGCACCTACAGATTTTTCTGAAAAACTAAATTTTGGTCCGTTTTTTCTACGGGGTTTTACACCCCTATTACCACATCCAAAGCAACAATCCGTGCCGGCAACACACCTACCCTAGTGTTACTTCCCACAAATAGAACAACTAGGCCTCTCAAAAATATAACCACATCCTTGAGAATTTTGGTTGGAAACCCTATCCTTGTTCCCCATGGAAGGGTCTTCATTATAGAACCTCTTCTAAGGTTTGGGTTGACTTGGTTCATCCACCCTAGGCCTATTCCCATCCCTATTTCTTTCCCTAAGATTAGACTCTTCAATTTGTTGATCATACACCATGAGCCTATAGATATCCATATCACTGAGGAGCATTGTCGTACAACACTCTTTTTCCACCAAGCTAGACACGCCTATCACAAATTTGTTCATCCTAGGGTTGCCTACCAAGGTTGGGGCATACATAGAGAGTTGGATGAATTTGAGAGAGTACTCTTTCACACTCATTCCCCCTTGACGAAGGCTCATGAATTCCACCATCTTTCTCTCCCTTAACTCTAAGGGAAAAATCTATCAAGAAAAGCCACCTTGAACACTTCCTAATCTACCGGAATTTCCCTTAAGGGTCTCTCATCCCTCCATTGCTCAAACCACACTTATGCCACATCCTTTAGTTGATAAGCGGCTAGTTCTACTTTCTCTCTAGGAATCACACCGATAACATCCACCACTTTGAATACCTCATCTATGAAGCCTTGTGGATCGTCATCCACCTTAGTGCCATGGAAAGTAGGAGAGTTCATCCTCATGAAATCCCACATTCTAGAAGTGGGATTACTATAATTGGATTGAGGTCCAAATCCTAGGTTAGCTTGGGCAACCACATGATTAGAGACAACATGAGCTTGAGTCATCATGAGATGGGTCAAGATCCTAAGAGCATCCCTTATCTCCACATTAGTCATATCCCCTTCAACATAAGCAGCTTGAGGACCTTGGGGCATTGGAGGCATTTGGGGTACATGAGGTTTTTGAGGTTTCGGAGATTCTTGAGGGGGAACCTCCTCAATCACATCCTCTTGGTCAACTATAGGGAATTGCTCATTTCAGAGAGGCATTCTCTCATTAGCTACTTTTCCCTCCTCCCTTCTAGAGGGTGTCCTCCTTTTATTCATGTCCTATAAATACAAAAGAAAAGGCCGAGATGAGGAACTTATAGTATTAAACTTTATGGCATGATACTAGAGTAATGAAGAAAGTGAAACTCTATCGTCCTATAGCCTCTCACTCGTGGGTGTTTCGCGACTCACATAGATGACCAAGACGCTACTAGACGTGGCTTGTGAGACTTTAACACCCTAAACTATTTATCATAACTTTATGCTCTGATAGCATGTTTTTAACGATCCACAAGTACATCCTAGAAGTTACGGCACTCCGTAGGTCCAAACAAGGCATGCTTGACCTCTTGGAGGTCTTACACAGGCCTCTTGTTATCATTCATTACATAAAGTATGAAAAGTAGTGAGGAATTAAAACTTTTCACAAAAATATAATAAAGAGAAACATCTTTTATAAAAGATAAGCAATAAGTCTCGTCGTCACAAGCCAATCTTAAAGACACGCCTTTAAATACTTAGGGACTAGACCCTTTATATTGAAAGAAATACATAAATAGTCTATACAAGTCTTAAAGAAGAATTAAAAAAACATGGATTATGCCTTCGAATATATGAGGACATACTTAGTCTTGAGAGAGTCGATTCCCAAGATTGCCTTCTAACCTTCAACTTGCCTCCAACCTATACTTATAGAGTATAGAAAAGTATGGAGTAAGTACAAACATTATACTAAGTATGTTATTATGCAAAATCATGCAAAAAAGGACAATTTAGTTGAAACATACAAGTCATTCTATTTTGATAAAAACCTTCATGAATTAAGTTAGAAAACATCATATAGTTTCATCATTTAACACATAAGGTAAAACTTCAATTTTTATTAAAATAAGAGCATACTTACGTTAAAGCTAAAAATTACACATGAACCAATCCTATCCTAAGCTATCCTAAGTCTCCTTTAAGTAAGGCATAAGGAGGTTACCCATACAATCTCCTCAATACCTAACTAAGAGATCCTTAAAGCTACTAAGGATAAGCATACTTCATTTCGTTCATAAAATCACCAATCAATATCAGAGACACTAAAGGAACATTCATGCATTAAAGACTTCACATAAGTGCCCTCCTCCAATGGGACTAGCAAGGTACACTAAGTGCAATGTGAGAGTAGCATACCATACTACTAATCCCACATAGTGCTCCTCGAGGATTCCCATAGATAAAGCACACCACAATTATCATTCATTGCTTCATCATATAAGACATAACTCCGACATGCTTCTTTAGTATAAGACTTAAAGTCACATACTTAGGAATACTAGGGATGGTCTAGACACTTCATCTCTACTCAGGAAGAGTGTCTACCCTACAATCCCCCATTTTCATTCATTGACTTCATTCATGCACTCAAGTGTGTGTGTGAATATATGTGAGCACACCTTTCACACAATAGTCATTATTTATAACATTGATTTCTAGACATGCTCAAAACCCATATTCATCACAATGCACACATTATCATACTTCACACATCAAATACATACTTCATTTAGACATAAACCCTTTAAGGTACTTATTTAAACCTCCTAAAACATATCATGCATATAAATATCAAAATCATCACTTTACTTCACTTATCATGCCTTCAATGTCATTCCCATAATACACATATAACTTCATATACTTCAAGTAAACACCACCACCAAAGGTGTACCATACCACCCAAGAGTTACTTCAATATAACTTAACTAAGACAGAACAACTTACCCTTCATCAAAACCTTTACCACCTTTTCTCAATATTTCACAAAAAAATATCATAATAAAGCATAATAAGGAAGTAGATAATCACATCACAATATAGAGAAAACCATAGTTCTAACATTATCAAACCAAGCACCTTAAACCCACTTCATAAGTCAAAACTGCAGAAATTGGATTGGGCATAGGGTCATTGAGCATTTAAAATTAAATCATCAAATAAAAAATATAATATTAGACTCACTAAAACGTTTTCATGCAAGACCCATGCTTAGAATTTTAAATGGAAAATTTTGGAGTTTGAAAATCCTTTTTGGAAAGTCTTGAAATGGGCTTCTTGAATGGAAGAAGAGTTATGGATGAACTACCATACCTTAATATGAAATATTCCACGAATATAGTGAAGAAAAAGTGAAGAACTTGGTCCTCTTCCTTGGAGCTTGAAGTTTCTTGAAAATGGGGTTTCTGGAGGAAGAGTTTTGAAGAGATTTTTTATTTGCTCTTTAGGGTTTGAAATGGTTGGTTAAATGATGTTTAAAATGACCTAAATCAGTCCACAAATGATTCCCAATGTTCCAAAAGACCCCCATACTATTTGGACCCTTTTCCAACTTCAAATTTGACATAAAAACGATGCAGCCTAATTTGGGACTTGGCTGCGAGTCTCGAGGTCATTTCCTGATCTTGGTTCTGGAAATTCATTTAGAACAATAGGGTGCGTATTGGTCCCACGTCACAGGGCCGAAATTGCACACCAAGTTCTGGCTGCGCGTCGCGCAGCAGCTTCCAATTCTGGGCTTCCTGGCAGTTTCGATGGCCCATGTTTGGGTCCTCCTCGGGGACCCTTAAGCTGGTCGTCAGGGCGTCGTTCTCTGACGTTTCGACACTTGGTTCATCCCTCTAGGTACTAGGGTCATCCCTACTAGTTTTAGACACCAAACACTACCCAAAAACATTCACCAACATCAAGGACACACTAGCACATTCCAAGGCACATTCCCGAACGTCTTGGGCATTCTTGGACATTTCACTTCCAAACTTCACCCACTGACTTCTAATGCTAAAATACACTATTTTAACACACAATCAACTCATGGAACACATGCGAAGCTCTAGTTTGACTTATTTCATTTTTAGGGTCGTATCATATAAATTTTATAACTTTAAAGTTATATATATTTATTTGTTGTTTCACCCTCACACCCTTTCCTTAATTTTCAGTCACCCCTTAAGTCATAAACTAATTACACGAATCTAAACACACAGGTTTATACCGAATAATGAAGGAACCGCATCCACTTCTTCAAGCCTAACCCCTCCTACGGATTTTTCAGGTAACACCCACATTATAACTTCTGCTTCAATTTTTTTGCTCACATTTAATATTGTCTTCTTATCTTTCTTCATTAACAGAACTACCTACAAATCCCATTGTAGGGGCATACAGTCACCTCTGGATATTGCGAATCAACTACTTGCGTAGACTACACGCCCACTTGAGGGCCTTCATTCAATCTTGATTCCTGAAAGACCCACCATGAGTCAATTAACAGTGGTTGTGGAACCTATTTCTTATATTTTTCTAAATTATAATGTCATGTTTACATCATAAGTTATGTACCCAATTACTTTGAAACAACCCCTGGACCCGTTCCTTTGTTAACATTTTCAGTATGGCGACTGACAATTTATTTGAAACAGCTCACCCCCTATTATATTTGTATTATGTTTGTTATCGATTTATAATGAAATATATCTTTAGGAGATCTTTTGTTCCATCATTAAAATCATATTACCAGAACTGGCTGACTCAAAGGTCATTACCCACTCTGTATACGAAAGCGAACTATTATAATTCGTCTCATTATCCTGATTAAACTTGCAGAACTCCCTGCCTGTTCAATATGGTTACTTTAACTAGGTAACAAGCTTGTGTTCCTTCCTTGACACATAAAATTGCTGCTAAATAGTACTCCAACATGACAAACTTAACATCAAAAGTATACACCGATCAGATTAACACATTAGTATATAACAGTTTTTTCCACAACTCCAACTACTAAATTGTAAGCCTAAAATAGATTCAACGTGCTACTCCAAACAATCTAGATTGCTTCACATTGTCATTCTTGTACGAATGACAGATTATTTTGAACAACTAAATAATATTACGTTTGTACTATGTTTTGACCCGACTTAATTATAATGCTATATACCGTTCAGTACATCCTCTATTCCTTCATCAACATCATTTTACCAGTACATGCTGACGAAATGGTCATACCTACGCTACATACACCGAAACCTTATACGGAGGAACACAGTGTTTCAGTGTTGGTTATCAGAAAACTACCACAACTGTTATGGTTTTTATGTAGCAAACTTGTATCCCTCGTAATTTACTCAGCCCCCATTATGCCAATTATTTATTCATCCGTTATTTATTTACACTTACAAGGTAATTTTGAATAAAATTTCTTTATGTGCAAACTCAAATGCCATCAAAGTTGTTCGCGTTCTCATTGCACTTTTTCTCTATGCCATCAAAGATGATTCCCATTGCCAAAAGAATCATCTTTGACCATACTATAACACTTTCACCAACTCTAACTACAATTATGCATAAGATATGCTACCCGGCTGGCTCTAACTTTAAATTAGTTCTTTCACATTTATAAATTGTGTCTTATGAAAGCTCAAGAATTTGAAGATTCAGAACAGAAGAGAGTATAATGAAATCATGCTTTAGTGTTGCCAATGCATCCGCGAACTTCTTTTTTCTCTGGGTAGTGGAGAGAAACTTATTTTCTGTCTCAAAATCACCAGATTTTTAACTTGCATAGTATAAAGTTCAACCCTCATGCAGTTTGATTGCTCAACAGAGGCTAGCATGCCTTATTATGTAGCTGCTTTTGCGATGTTTTTTTTTAAATGAAATAAACTGCCTAAATTTGAAGCGTGTGATGTACAGTAAGCTTGGTGCTACTTCATATGTATGGAAGACATATTCGGCCAAATGTAATATGACATAGTATAAAAAGAATATCTTCTGTAATCTAATATGAAGAGGATTCAATATTGATGTACACTTGACGTGCCTATTTATCTTTTGCAATACTATGGTATACTTCAGATTTTAGCATTATTCTGAATGTAACCTATAGAAGATCTTGATCACAAATATTTGGCACTGTTTTCGTGTCTGTGTTCTCGAACATTTGTAATTGTATTTCAACTACCGATGTACAATTAGTATGAATGCAAATAATCAAAATAAGAAGCTGGTGATGAAGTATAATTTACCATGAAAAAACCTGCAAATTTGTTGGATTAATATATTTCTACAAATTTGATGCTAAAGCTATCTCCTGTGCAAAGTTAATACACTTGAAATTACTGATAAAAATTTGAGTATACTGAAATTATGTCCCGACTCAAAAACACATATTTATAACTAAGATTTTATCCCTCTTTATAAGGTGCACATCATATAAACTGTCCAACAACGTGGGCTTTGTTTCAGCACTTTTAACAAACAGAAATTTTTTTAAAATGTCAATATTTCAACATTTAAGAGAGCTTATTAGCAACACTTTCAATATCTAATAAAAATGTCAAAATTTTAATTTGTTATGTATCTTATTTATGCTTTTATTTAAAGAATAGAATTATTTAATAACAAAAGGGAGGAAATCAAGCTAGAGAATATAAAAAAAAAAAAAAGGTAAAGATTACTTAATTCTCATCAGTTACATTTTCAAATAAAACTCAAACTTTGTTCTTTTCTTTTCCATAATCTTAATCTTTTTTTATTAGTCATTCCAATACATATGTCAAATGAATTTATATCTATTTAAGAAAAATATTTGTATTCATATTTTTTTTTCATGTGTATTTATTTAATTCTTCGAAATTTTTTTATTTCGTATTTATTTTAATATGTATTTTATTCTTATTTCTATTTATTGTAGTTTTTATTTAGAATATTGCGCAATAATATATAAAATACAAAAAGTAGTATGATGAAAAAGTAATATAATAGTTCTTAGAGAGGAACATATCACTTAAAATTCTCATCATTAACAATTTTAAAAAAAAACTCCTTTTTCATTCTATTACATAAATTTTCCTTTGTTATGTTTTCATTTTAATTGTATACCAATATTTTTTTCATTTTATGTGCCCACTTTACCATTTAAATTTTTAAAAAAAAATTCTTTCAAATTACGAATTGTATTCCTGTGATCAAAATTGTATTACTTGATTACCTTATACATATATATACACGTATCTCAATATGTATAAATATGATTTGTGAAAGGGTACAAGATTTTTGAGAGAAAATAGCATACTTGGTGGAAATAATAAATTTTTTGAGGAAGGATATAATATTCTAAAAAAATAAATACAAATTGACTATGAAAGAAACAAGAATACAAGATTCTGAAAAACTATAGCATACATAGTAAAATAATATAATCAATAAACAATATTCTAAAAAAAATACAAATTAACTGTTGAAAAACAGGATACATATATGTTTAAAAATACAAATTCTTATGAGATAGCATACATAATGAAAAAGATGTAATCAGAATACAATATTCTAAAAAATTATAAATTGACTGTTAAAAAATAGGATACATCTATGCTTAAGAAATATAAATTCATATAAGATACGTATTTGAATGACTACAAATAAAAAAGAAATACAATATTCTTAATATAATACAAATGATTAGTAAAAGAAAAATAATTGACAAAGAAAAATTAATATGAATATTATTCTGATACGAACACAATTTTTCAACCTTCTTCTTTGACTCTCTCTTTCATCTTCGTCTGCTATGTTTCTTTTTTCAAATTCTTTTCACCAAATTCAAATCGAAATCTGTGTTTATTTGTGAATTAATAACCCTATAAGCAAAATTCAAAATTATAAATATGAATATATGTATAAAAAAAATCAAACAATATATTATGTATGAATGCTTATGCGGCATACTACAAATTACAATCTACTAAATCTCAAATATGAAAATAAAATCATAAAAATAGTATTTCAAATATTAAAATTCAGAAATGCATAAATATTTGATGAGTATGTTAACAAACTCATAAAAGAATCAAAAAAATGACGAAAAAATTGTAATACATACAAATCAAAATTCAACATAATTTTTATTTCAAAAATAAAATCTTATTAAATCTCGCAAAATAATGATTATGAAAATACCGTTATATATTGAGAGATTTCTTGAATTAATCGATAGATCTGAACAAATTGATATGAACTTGAATAATTAGTTCTTCTTCAACAATGAGAGACAATAATGGTGAAAATGGTAAAAGAGAATTTTTTTTTTAAAATCATAAAGATGAAAATAAATTTAATGGTATTAAAGTCTAGAAGAAGTCTAAATGGATAGTGTATATATTTAATGCTGGACTGTTTTGAAAAATAAAAGGAAAGACAAATAATAGTATTTACAAATTATTTTTAAAATATTGACATTTTGACTAAATATTTTAAAGCGTAGATGTTTTTACTAATTAAGTTAGGAATTATGACTAATTTACTTAACTTTCCTTAACGAATATATGAACATACCCAAGGCTATTAGAGCCCAATATGGAATGAAATATCAACCTACTAATTAATCCTAAAACTGCCCTATTTAATACTTCAAACGATGTTTCCTGACGTGTCGTCTTAAACAGGACGTATGGTCTGTTTCAAACTGCGTATCTTAGTAACTGTGCTTCCCAAACAATGAGTCTCTTCCCAATCGTTGCAACCCTCTTTCAAATTCCCTCTGTGTCTATATAATGCCTTGTAGACTCCAACCACCCAATGTCGATCACAACTCTCTTTATTCCCAAAAAACTTCTTCATCTTTTCTACTAAAATTGTTAGAACACTATGGCCTATACACTTCTTTTAAATTTGGATTCTACAAGGGAAAACTGGTTGATTAAAGTAAGACTTTGCAGGATGTTGGAATTTAAAAACTAGAAGCGAAGCAACGAGATGATAAGTTTGGACATGATAACTATTGACGTAAAGGTAATATCCTTTCATTTTGACATTATACCACATTGTTGGGTGGTCATTTTATTGGGGATCCACTTACAGGGTGACATGTAACATGGTACTTTGGTACATGGATAATCTGGAAGAACCAAGTAAACAGGTTTCGTGCTACCTTACATGAAGGCTTTGTGATAATTATCAGAATCTTTAAGGTCTTTGAAAGTATGGGTGAATACAGACTCTTATAGTCCGATGTTAAAATCACATTCCTGCGAATAACAGCCACACAAAAAATACAGAAAGATATTGTTAATATCCCTGTGAATGGCTTCCAATTTATTTAGCCAAACATTATTCGCTCAAGGGTCAATATTAACACCTTCCTATCAGGTTTACTTATTGGAATCCTTTATATGACATATTCATCAACATATGTACTTAATATTGTCCATCTTCAACTTCTAGATGTGGTTGGATGCATATGTGGAACAAGTGATCTAGAGATTGTTGGTTCGAAGTGGAAGAAACATGACCTGCACATTCTTACTGATCCATAATTCACTGATCTCATCTAATCATTTTCGCTTATATTCATTAACCACAAATAAACAAGCATAACACTAACATATTATATTGTTTGATTAGGGCGGATAGGTCGACCAAAGCTAAAATAACATTGTGGGAGGACTTCGGGGAAGGATTATACCCCTATTTATTTCCCCTCGAGTTCGAACCATACATAGTGATTGTTATCGCAACAAAAGTGAAGGAATTCAGAGGTAAGTATAAATACAGACCATATCAGTGAAGTACCCTTTAGACATCATAAACTCAACCAAAAAAAATACACCAACACATATACCATGCTATAAGATTGGTTTCAGTTTGCAACAACAAAAATATACTATCGCATGTATCAAATAACAATCCAATTCATATTTTTTTTCAAATTGGTATTTTTAGGATAAAATCAATCAATATTTGAACCGTACATGTGTAATATAGTTTGAACTGAAAAGTACCAACACATACACCGTGCTATTAGATTGGTGTGAGTTTGCAACAACAAATATACCATTATGTGTACCAGAACAATATGCACAAATTTTTTTTTACAATTACCTGATGAGTCTCATCGCTCGTTATATTGAATTAGAATTGAGAAATTATTGGTATTCATTTTCGATAGCCGTTACCACAGAAAATGAGAGTTTGATTTTGGTAGGAAACCTCCTCTGGAAGTTAATTATAACAAATTTGAATAAATAAAGGAAGGTAAAATAATTGGAGTAATTTATGAGAATAGTGATAGGTGTGGCTGAGTTAGAGTCTTTTTTTTGTTAAAAGAAAAATTAATTTCTACTTTTGAAAAAAAAATATTTCTATGTAAAGGAAAAAGAATTGCTATTTTGATATAAACTCAATTTTTTAATTTGTATAGTTAAAACATCGACCCACTTAGATTTGTTAGATTTGAAAAATTATAGAAATTTCTTAAATATAAATATCAAGAACTTCCCCTAAAATAAGCGACACAAAAAATGTCACTAGACACTTAAAATATGTATATATAAATATAGAAACGATTATATCTCAAAAACTACACAAAATTTTAAAATAAATAAAAAATATCAAAAAGTGCTAAAAACAATATGCTTTCAAATGGCAGCGTTGGTGTAATGTATCACAAATATAATAAATTACATGAGTTGAAAATAAAATGACCAAAAATGAATAAATAATTTTTAGATTGAGGCGTTGATATCCCGCTCTCTTTAAGAAGATTCAAGTCCACTACGCCATAATCTGTATCGATCCAACAATAATACTCTTGACTTGTCTCCTCCAGAAAACAACAACAAAAACAATGTGTATAACTCAAGCAACTCATGATTAGTTAATAGTCCAAAACAAAAAAAAAAAAAAGAACTTCCTTCAACATATATTTACTATCTTTTGTATAGTGAATATAGTTGAAGACCTAGAATATTTTTATATGTTTCAACTCTCTCTTTCACTACATTAATCTCAATATAAACACAATACAATACTATTCATCTTTTTCACTATATATATTCTTGTATATCTCTTGTTGTTTCTATTTCTATCCAACACAAGGAAGATCACACTATTTATACGCGATAAATTCTTCCTTGCAATAATTAGGAAGATAGTGGGTAGTAAATTTGTCAAATGAATGGCCCAAATATTCATAAGTTAAAATACATAAAGATAAAATAATGAGTGAATTAAGAGTTGATGGTTACTAACAACTAAGGACCCCTTTCTTCCATTATTGATAAGAGTAAAGAGCACAAATATAATGTCCACCCATAAATTTAACATGATATATAATGTGATATACAATTTTTTTTATTAATATTAAAATATCACACCAAGACATGTATCCTATCCAAGAATGCCCTTGTAATTAACTATGGAAAACAAGAAACAAGGAGAAGAAAAAAAAAGGAAAAACAAACTATTGAAATTGTGTTTGTTTTGTAACATGGAAAAATCCTTCAAACTTCCAACTCTAGATTTTTGCAATGCAGAGTTAAAACCTGGAACCAATGAACGGGATCCATTGAGAGATGAAGTTTTCAAAGCCTTTCAAGAATATGGTTGTTTTGAGGTTATGTTTGATAAAATTAAGTATAATTTACCTAAATTTCATAGTATAAGATTTAAATTACATTCTATCCCTACTTTTTTAAAATTTATGAAATTTTTTTAAAAATAATATTATTTGGATACATAACAAATAAGTCGGATACATTAAATATGATACATTAAAATAAATTCAGTTACACTTTTAAAGGAAAGAGAATATAAAATTGATTGTTAGTTTCTCAAATCACGCTAATTTAATTGATTTCAATCTCTTCAAAATCTTATCAGATTCAATCAAATCAAAATTTAAATTTTCTTCTCCCAATTCTCTTTCAAATCTGTCCGCCTTCAATTCAAAATTTAAATTTTTTTCTCTTAATTCTATTCCAAATTCGTATGGTTTCAAACAATTCAAATTTTCATTATTCAATTCTTTCCCCAATCATAATAGGTTTTAAAAGTTGAAAACAATAGCCGATACATGATCATGAATACATTCAAGAATCTGAAAAATCAAGGTGAGACATAATTGAGATTTCAAATTTCTTCTCCCGATTCGTCGAAGATCCTTTCAATTTTGTTTCAAAATCACAAAAACAATGAGAAGGTACATCATGAATATTTTTATTTTTCTAAGACGATGAAGAATCTGGAAAAAAAAAACTGACATTCAAAAATATGAAAAAAAATATGAGTCTCGATTTGCAATGTATCAGAGTTTTAATTGCATAGTAAAATAGATCTCACAATCAACGGTATGAAACTACATATATTGTGTTGTTAATGCGATTTTTATTTGTATTTTTGAGATGACCATACAATCGTGATACATTGGTATGTGTTTCTTGTATAAATTGATAAGTAATATACTCCTATAATTAGATACATTAAAAAAGTAATTTTGGAATTAAAGATCAACAAGTTAATGTGTCATACACGTAATATGAATTTAAATTATTGTATCATTACCAAATATCTAACATGATACATTACTATTTGTATATCTTGTTGTTTGTGGAATACTATACTTATAGATGATATATTATGCATATATTTTGTTGTAAAAGCATCAAAATATTCAAGAATGAGGTATGTATCAGATTAAAGTTATATTTTGTACCTGAAATAAGTATATAAGTTTAGTTGTTTGATTGCTTGTGATTGATGCATAGAAATAATTGTATTACGGAATGTATCACTAATTTCTTTAATATTAACAGGTTTTGAATCATCAGAGTATCTTTATTCAATCTATGATTCTGGAAGAAAATATATTGTTTGCATTGAAAGATAAAAATGCAATTGTGAAAGATTTCAAGCTGATCAGATGTTTTTTTCTATAATTTTATTTTGTTGATAATAATGTATCTGATACAATAAGGTTGTGAAAGAATAGTGTGTGTAAGCTGAAATAAAGTGTATCTATAAAGGTATCATTTAGTAGTTGATTATGTATTTGATACAATAAGATTATAACTGTTTATGTATTTATGTATCAAGATATTTAATTTGATACATAGTATTTTTATCAAAATAAACGAGATACATTGAAAATTAAGTATCAGACGCGTGGAACAAACAACGATTGTAGCAGTGATGTATCGAATCAATAATAACACTAACAAAGACTAATTTAAGAATCAAAACAAATGAGATACATTGTGTCTTTGGCAGTGATAATCGTGTAATGACTGATCCAACTATTTCTTTCTCTTTTTTTAAAACTTGTTTTTCAATGTAGATTAAGAACTCGAACATGTATAAACATTACAAATCAAATATGACTTTCTAGTTTTTGATTTATAACAAAAGATTTCTAACAATATGTATGAAATAAGAAAAATATTATTAATAATAAAATAATCAAATATGAAAAGAAATCCTAATATAATTAAATAACAAATGTTCTTCCATAATATAGTAATTTGTGATTGATAAGGTATATCAATCAATTGATTTTCTTTCTATTAGTTGATTTTTATTTTATTTTTTTGTTATTATTTTTCCTCTTTCTTTCTCCACGTTATTCTCAAATCTCAATCATTTGTTATTTTTTTTAAAAACGATTCATCACCAAAAAGTATAAGAGTTTTTCTAAATCTTGATTCAACATATAATGTTTTTATGATTCAATCAATTTTTATTTTTTTGCTTTTTCTATAAGTTTTGCTTTGATCTTATTTTTTCATTTTCTTAATTTGATTTTTTTAGAAATAACGATTGATTTTTATCAACTTTGATGTTATTTTTACTTTTTATTATAATTATCTCAAATTATATTTTTGATAATAAAAAATTATTTTCTGAAATTTTAATTCCATTTTTGGTGTGGTATAGGGAGTGACTTGTTGACTGATATAAGGAAGGAATAAATATTAATTTTGGGAGTTAGGATTTATGTATCAAATGTTTGGAGATTGAAAGTAAAATAAAGGATTTTGGAAAATTTTAAAACTAGGTAGGAAATAATGAAAATTATGAAAAGAAAAAATGTGTATATAGGTAATTTATCCTAAACTGAAACCAAGAGCCTTACATGAAGAAATTAAAGAGATTTTCAACTTTCCATTAGAATTCCAAATGAGTAAATCATTTACTATGTTTGGTTACTTGGGACAATATCCAGCATTGCCTCTCTATGAAAGATTGACAATTCAAGATGTTCTTTCTCATGGAGTTGCTAAAAAATTTGCTCATCTCTTCTGGACAGATGGAAATCATATAGTTTGGTATGTTAATTTCTAGTTCATACCATATTCTTTAAATAAAATACTCTGTTGCTAAACAACAAAATCAATTTAACGATGGATTGGACTATACCCTATAGACGAAACTTTTAGCTAATTTCAAGTTTTTTATAATGTATTTTTTTCATTTATAGTTTTAGGATATTTGACTTTGTTAGGATCAATTTTTCCTTTAACAATGAGGAGAAACTTAGACATTTCAAATGTTTAAATTTAAGAAATTATGGGACTAAAATAATGAGTTCCTAATCAATTGGTAAAATTTGATATTGTATATATATTTTAAAACTAAGCTTACCAACTATACTCATTTTATCTTATATTTTGAAATTCACCTTAATTACCCCACTATAACAAATAAAGGATATGCAGCAATATTATTATTACCGTATCTTGTATTTTGCGGCATATTTATAACCAACATTCAATGTAAATACTGCTAAAAACTATAGCAACTTTGAATGCAATAATGATATTATCTTAATTATTGTTAAATATTTTTACAACAATAGAAAATCTATTGCAACTAAATTAAATATCTCTTTTGTTGTAGTGTCAACTATATATTATTATTTTTTTCTCACTACACTCAATTACCTTTGTGTGTCTCTACTCATAATACTTTAATGTAACTTAATTTTCTTGTAAATTTAACAGTGACATGGTACTTTCCTACTCAAAGCAATTGTCAATGTTAGAAAAGACAATAAGAAGAATGGTTATGGAGATTTTGGGAGTAGAGAAATACATTGAGGAGCAGAATGAATCATCAAATTATGTACTTATTTTCAATAAATATAGAAAACCTACAAGG